>NW_024059100.1:0-41274 GCF_016432855.1 Salvelinus namaycush | reverse complement strand
GGTACCAGTACTGAGTCAATGATAGCATGGCTATATACACAGGGTACCAGTACTGAGTCAATGATAACTTGGCTATATACACAGGGTACCAGTACTGAGTCCATGATAACTTGGCTATATACACAGGGTACCAGTACTGAGTCAATGATAACTAGGCTATATACACAGGGTACCAGTACTGAGTCAATGATAACTAGGCTATATACACAGGGTACCAGTACTGAGTCAATGATAACTAGGCTATATACACAGGGTACCAGTACTGAGTCAATGATAACTTGGCTATATACACAGGGTACCAGTACTGAGTAATGATAACTTGGCTATATACACAGGGTACCAGTACTGAGTCAATGATAACTTGGCTATATACTCAGGGTACCAGTACTGAGTCAATGATAACTTGGTTATATACACAGGGTACCAGTACTGAGTCAATGATAACTTGGCTATATACACAGGGTACCAGTACTGAGTCAATGATAACTTGGTTATATACACAGGGTACCAGTACTGAGTCAATGATAACTTGGCTATATACACAGGGTACCAGTACTGAGTCAATGATAACTTGGCTATATACACAGGGTACCAGTACTGAGTCAATGATAACTTGGCTATATACTCAGGGTACCAGTACTGAGTCAATGATAACTTGGTTATATACACAGGGTACCAGTCCTGAGTCAATGATAACTTGGCTATATACACAGGGTACCAGTACTGAGTCAATGATAACTTGGTTATATACACAGGGTACCAGTACTGAGTCAATGATAACATGGCTATATACACTGGGTACCAGTACTGAGTCAATGATAACTTGGCTATATACACAGGGTACCAGTACAGAGTCAATGATAACTTGGTTATATACACAAGGTACCAGTACTGAGTCAATGATAACTTGGTTATATACACAGGGTACCAGTACAGAGTCAATGATAACTTGGCTATATACACAGGGTACCAGTACTGAGTCAATGATAACTTGGTTATATACACAGGGTACCAGTACTGAGTCAATGATAACTTGGCTATATACACAGGGTACCAGTACTGAGTCAATGATAACTTGATTATATACACAGGGTACCAGTACTGAGTCAATGATAACTTGATTATATACACAAGGTACCAGTACTGAGTCCATGATAACTTGGCTATATACACAGGGTACCAGTACTGAGTCAATGATAACTTGGCTATATACACAGGGTACCAGTACTGAGTCAATGATAAATTGGTTATATACACAGGGTACCAGTACTGAGTCAATGATAACTTGGTTATATACACAGGGTACCAGTACAGATGTCACGACTTCCACCAAAGTCGGCTCCTCTCCTTGTTCGTTCGGCGATCGACGTCACCGGCTTTCTAGCCATCGCCACTCCATTTTTCATATATCCATTTGTTTTGTCTTGTTTTCATACACACCTGGTTTTCATTTCCCCCAAATCAATCTACTTGTATTTAACCCTCCATTTCCCATCATGTTTTGTGTGTAATTGTCTTCATGTCAAGTGATGTTCGTTAAGCGCTTTAACTTTATCGTTCCGTGTTTTTGAGCGCATTTGTTTTGTTGTCCTCTCAGGTTTGGAACAATAATAAAGTGCGCTTTATTTAATATTACTCTGCTCTCCTGCACCTGACTTCGCCTTCATACATATCTTGAGAACAGAGTCCATGCGCAGGGGTACGAGGTAAATGTGGTAGGTATGTACATACTGTATAGATAGGGATAAAGTAACTAGGCAACAGGATAGATAATAAACACTAGCAGTATGTCATCAGTCAAAAAGGTTACTGCAAAAAGGGTCAATGCAGATGGTCCGGGTAGCTATTGGTTAACTCTTTAGCAGTCTTATGGCTTGGGGGGGGTAGAAGCTGTTCAGAGTCCTGTTGGTTCCAGACTTGGTGCATCGGTACCGCTTGCTGTGCGGTAGCAGAGAGAACAGTCTGTGACTTGAGTGGCTGGAGTCTTTGACAGTTTTTAAAAGGCCTTCCTCTGACACCGCCTGGTATGAAGATCCTGGATGGCAGGGAGCTCGGCACCAGTGATATACTTGGCCGTATACACACACTACCCTCTGTAGCGCCTTGCGGTCGGATGCCAAGCGGTTGCCATACCAGGCGGTGATGTAGCCAGTCATGGTGCAGCTCTTAATGGTGCAGCTGTAGAACGTTTTGAGAATCTGAGCGGCCCCATGCCATAACCTTTTTGTAGCCTCCTTCCTCTCGACTGTGTCGGTCTGTGGAACATGTTCATTCCATAGTGATGTGGACACCGAGGAACTTGAAGCTCTCGACCCGCTCTACTACAGCCCCCTTTCGATGTGGATAGGGGGCGTGCTCGACCCCTCCGTTTCCTGTCGTCCACGATCCTTTGTCTTGCTGATGTTGAGGGAGAGGTTGTTGTCCTTGCACCACACTGCCAGGTCTCTGACCTTCTCCCTATAGTCTGCCTCATGGTCGTCGGTGATCAGGCCTACCACCGTCGTGTCGTCAGCAAACTTGATGATGGTGTTAGAGTCGGTACCTGTCGGTGCCGGTCCGACAGGAAGCTCAGGATCCAGTTGCAGAGGGAGGTGTTCAATCCCAGGGTCCTGAGCTAAGTGATGGCGTTGAACGCTGAGCTGTAGTGAATGAACAGCATTCTCCCATAGGTGTTCTCTTAGTCCAGGCGGGTGAGGGCGATTGAGATTGCGTCATCTGTGGATCTGTTGGGGCGGTATTTAAATGGGTCTAGTGTTTCTGGGGATGATAGTGTTGATGTGAGCCATGACCAGCCTTTCAAAGCATTTCATGGCTACAGACGTGAGTGCTACGATAGTCCTTTAGACAGGTTGCCTTGGTGTTTTTGGTGCACAGGGACTATGGTAGTCTGCTTGAAACATGTACAAAGCCTTCAGAAAGTATTCCTTTAATTTATTCAAAAATGTTGTGTTACAGCCTGAATTCTAAATAGATTTTTTTTTTTTTATGTAATAATTACCCATCTACACACAATACCCCATAATAACAAAGTAAAAACTTCTTTTTTTTTTTTTTTTTTTTTTACATTTATTGAAAATGAAATACAGAACTACCTTATTTACCTAAGTATTCACAACCCTGTCAATACTTTGTAGAAGCACCTTTGGACAGCGATTAAAGCTGTGTCTTTCTGGGTAAGTCTCTAAGAGCTGTGAGTTTTTCCGGGTAAGTCTCTAAGAGCTGTGAGTTTTTCCAGGTAAGTCTCTAAGAGCTGTGAGTTTTTCTGGGTAAATCTCTAAGAGCTGTGAGTCTTTCTGGGTCAGTCTCTAAGAGCTGTGAGTTTTTCCAGGTAAGTCTCTAAGAGCTGTGAGTTTTTCCGGGTAAGTCTCTAAGAGCTGTGAGTTTTTCCGGGTAAGTCTCTAAGAGCTGTGAGTTTTTCCAGGTAAGTCTCTAAGAGCTGTGAGTTTTTCCAGGTAAGTCTCTAAGAGCTGTGAGTTTTTCCAGGTAAGTCTCTAAGAGCTGTGAGTTTTTCTGGGTAAATCTCTAAGAGCTGTGAGTCTTTCTGGGTCAGTCTCTAAGAGCTGTGAGTTTTTCCAGGTAAGTCTCTAAGAGCTGTGAGTCTTTCCAGGTAAGTCTCTAAGAGCTGTGAGTCTTTCCGGGTAAGTCTCTAAGAGCTGTGAGTTTTTCCAGGTAAGTCTCTAAGAGCTGTGAGTTTTTCCAGGTAAGTCTCTAAGAGCTGTGAGTTTTTCCAGGTAAGTCTCTAAGAGCTGTGAGTTTTTCCAGGTAAGTCTCTAAGAGCTGTGAGTTTTTCCAGGTAAGTCTCTAAGAGCTGTGAGTTTTTCCAGGTAAGTCTCTAAGAGCTGTGAGTTTTTCTGGGTAAATCTCTAAGAGCTGTGAGTCTTTCTGGGTCAGTCTCTAAGAGCTGTGAGTTTTTCCAGGTAAGTCTCTAAGAGCTGTGAGTCTTTCCAGGTAAGTCTCTAAGAGCTGTGAGTTTTTCCGGGTAAGTCTCTAAGAGCTGTGAGTCTTTCCAGGTAAGTCTCTAAGAGCTGTAAGTCTTTCCAGGTAAGTCTCTAAGAGCTGTGAGTCTTTCCAGGTAAGTCTCTAAGAGCTGTAAGTCTTTCCAGGTAAGTCTCTAAGAGCTGTGAGTCTTTCCAGGTAAGTCTCTAAGAGCTGTGAGTCTTTCCAGGTAAGTCTCTAAGAGCTGTGAGTCTTTCCAGGTAAGTCTCTAAGAGCTGTGAGTCTTTCCAGGTAAGTCTCTAAGAGCTGTGAGTCTTTCCAGGTAAGTCTCTAAGAGCTGTGAGTCTTTCCAGGTAAGTCTCTAAGAGCTGTGAGTCTTTCCAGGTAAGTCTCTAAGAGCTGTGAGTCTTTCCAGGTAAGTCTCTAAGAGCTGTGAGTCTTTCTGGGTAAGTCTCTAAGAGCTGTGAGTCTTTCCAGGTAAGTCTCTAAGAGCTGTGAGTCTTTCCAGGTAAGTCTCTAATAGCTGTGAGTTTTTCCAGGTAAGTCTCTAAGAGCTGTGAGTCTTTCCAGGTAAGTCTAAGAGCTTTCCACACCTGCAACATTTGCCCATTATTCTTCAAGCTCTGTCAAATTGGTTGTTGATCACTGCTAGACAACGATTTTCAGGTCTTGCCATATACTTAAAATTACATTTATCTTGGTAAGCAACTCCAGTGTAGATTAAGCCTTGTGTTTTAGGTTATAGTCCTGCTGAAAGGTGAATTCATCTCCCAGTGTCTGGTGGATATCAGACTGAACCAGGTTTTCCTCTAGGATTGTTCCTGTGCATAGCTCCATTCCGTAGGATGTTATGGGGTTAGTAGGATGTTATGTAGTTTTAGTAGGATGTTATGGGGTTAGAGCCCCATAACATCCTATTAAACTCTGTAACGGTTTTAAAGTCCCCATTGGCCTCATGGTGAAATCCCGAGTGGTTTCCTTCCTCTCCGGCAACTTAATTAGGAAGGATACCTGTATCTTTGTAGTAACTGGGTGCATTGATAAACCTTCCAAAGTGTAATTAATAACTCCATCATGCTCAAATGAACATTCAATATCTGCTTTTTTTTAACCCATCTACCAATAGGTGCCCTTCTTTGCAAGGCATTGAAAAACCTCCCTGGTCTTTGTGCTTGAATCTGTGTTTGAAATTCACTTACAATTAGCTGTATGTGTGTGGTACAGAGATGAGGTAGTCATTAAAAAATAATGTTAAACACTATTATTGTACACAAAGTGAGTCCATGCAATTTGTGGCATTTTTACACATTTTTATATAACAAAGGAGTTGAATACGTATTGACTCAAAACATTTCAGCTTTATATTTATTTTTACATTCATTCCACTTTGAAATGATTTCGGTATTGTGTGTAGAACAGTGACAAAAAAAAATCTAAATTGAATCCCATTTCAGGCTGTAACAACGTGGGAAAAGTCAATTGGTTGGGAATACTTTCTGAAGGTATTGTAAGCATTACAGACTGGGTCAGGGAGAGGTTGAAAATGTCAGGGAAGACACTGGCCAGCTGGTCAGTGCATTATCTCAGTACACGTCCTGGTAATCCGTCTGGCCCTGCCGGACTTATGAATGTTAACCTGTTTAAAGATCTTACATAGGCTATGGAGAGCAAGTTCAGTCGTCTGGAACAGCTGGTGCTCTCATGCATGGTTCAGTTTTGCTTGCCTCGAAGTGAGCATAGTAGGCGTTTAGCTCATCTGGTAGGCTCGTGTCACTGGGCAACTCGTGGCTGGGTTTCCCTTTTGTAATCCCTAAAAGTTTGCAAGCACAGCCTCATCTGACGAGCGTCAGAGCCGGCGTAGTAGGATTTAATCTTAATCCTGCATTGCCTGTTTGATGTCGGAGGTCATAGCGGGATTTAATGGTCCGGATTAGTTGGCTTCTGGTTGGGATATATATGGTCCCTGTGGGGACGACATCATCGATGCACTTATTAATGAAGCCAGTGACTGATGTCGTAAACTCCTGAATGTTATCGAATCTATCCCTGAACATATCCCAGTCTGTGCTAGTGAAACAGTCCTCTCTCTCTCTCCCTTCTTCCTTCCCTACCTCTTTATCTGATTAGAGGTTCAACTCTTATCGGGGTGGGGGTGGGGGGGGGGGGGGGGGTAGAGAGAGAACTATGGCTGTGTATTGTGTATTGTTGTTACCGCAAACAGAGTAGTGCTGGAATACCCCCATAACATCCCAGACCCCAGGAAGAGTAGCTGCTGCCTTGGCTAATGGGGATCCATAATAAATACAAAACTCAGTGTTATGATTCAACATAATGACTCATCTTCAAACATGATGACAATTTCACACGTTCATCATCGTTTATATTTGTCATCTAAACTAGAACATTAAAGCCATAACTCTGCTCAATTACCACCTGAAATCTGTTTACAGGCAACAAGTGAAGATAGATAGCCCTGGATTTGAGAGAGAGAGGGGAGAGAAAGATGATGGTGGTGGGGTGTAGAGAGAGAAATATGGCTCATGGAGAGATTATGATCGGTAGGTGTATTGTTGTCACCCCAAACAGAGTAGTGCTGAAATACCCCCACAACATCCTGCTAACCATAACTCCATAACATCCTACTAACTCCATAACATCCTATTAGTAGGATGTTATGGAGTTAGTAGGATGTTATGGAGTTAGTAGGATGTTATGGAGTTAGTAGGATGTTATGGGGTTAGTAGGATGTTATGGAGTTAGTAGGATGTTATGGAGTTAGTAGGATGTTATGGAGTTAGTAGGATGTTATGGAGTTAGTAGGATGTTATGGGTGTCAAGGCTCTGGTCAGTAGTAGTGCACTGTATAGGGAATAGGGTGCCATTTGACACAGTATCACTAAATGTACACACTCATTAGTTAGAGTTAACCCCATAACATCCTACTAGTAGTAGAGTGGACCTAAGCAGCTAGTGGACCTAAGCAGCTAGTCTACACACAGCAGTAGAGTGGACCTAAGCAGCTAGTCTACACACAGCAGTAGAGTGGACCGAAGCAGCCAGTCTACACACAGCAGTAGAGTGGACCTAAGCAGCTAGACTACACACAGCAGTAGAGTGGACCTAAGCAGCTAGTCTACACACAGCAGTAGAGTGGACCTAAGCAGCTAGACTACACACAGCAGTAGAGTGGACCTAAGCAGCTAGACTACACACAGCAGTAGAGTGGACCTAAGCAGCTAGTCTACACACAGCAGTAGAGTGGACCTAAGCAGCTAGACTACACACAGCAGTAGAGTGGACCTAAGCAGCTAGACTACACACAGCAGTAGAGTGGACCTAAGCAGCTAGTCTACACACAGCAGTAGTGTGGACCTAAGCAGCTAGACTACACACAGCAGTAGAGTGGACCTAAGCAGCTAGACTACACACAGCAGTAGAGTGGACCTAAGCAGCTAGTCTACACACAGCAGTAGAGTGGACCTAAGCAGCTAGTCTACACACAGCAGTACTGGACCTAAGCAGCTAGTCTACACACAGCAGTAGAGTGGACCTAAGCAGCTAGTCTACACACAGCAGTAGAGTGGACCTAAGCAGCTAGTCTACACACAGCAGTAGAGTGGACCTAAGCAGCTAGACTACACACAGCAGTAGAGTGGACCTAAGCAGCTAGTCTACACACAGCAGTACTGGACCTAAGCAGCTAGTCTACACACAGCAGTAGAGTGGACCTAAGCAGCTAGTCTACACACATCAGTAGAGTGGACCTAAGCAGCTAGTCTACACACAGCAGTAGTGTGGACCTAAGCAGCTAGTCTACACACAGCAGTAGAGTGGACCTAAGCAGCTAGACTACACACAGCAGTAGAGTGGACCTAAGCAGCTAGTCTACACACAGCAGTAGAGTGGACCTAAGCAGCTAGTCTACACACAGCAGTAGAGTGGACCTAAGCAGCTAGTCTACACACAGCAGTAGAGTGGACCTAAGCAGCTAGTCTACACACAGTAGTAGAGTGGACCTAAGCAGCTAGTCTACACACAGCAGTAGAGTGGACCTAAGCAGCTAGTCTACACACAGCAGTACTGGACCTAAGCAGCTAGTCTACACACAGCAGTAGAGTGGACCTAAGCAGCTAGTCTACACACAGCAGTAGTGTGGACCTAAGCAGCTAGACTACACACAGCAGTAGAGTGGACCTAAGCAGCTAGACTACACACAGCAGTAGAGTGGACCTAAGCAGCTAGTCTACACACAGTAGTAGAGTGGACCTAAGCAGCTAGTCTACACACAGCAGTACTGGACCTAAGCAGCTAGTCTAGACACAGCAGTAGAGTGGACCTAAGCAGCTAGTCTACACACAGCAGTAGGGTGGACCTAAGCAGCTAGACTACACACAGCAGTAGAGTGGACCTAAGCAGCTAGACTACACACAGCAGTAGAGTGGACCTAAGCAGCTAGACTACACACAGCAGTAGAGTGGACCTAAGCAGCTAGTCTACACACAGTAGTAGAGTGGACCTAAGCAGCTAGTCTACACACAGCAGTACTGGACCTAAGCAGCTAGTCTAGACACAGCAGTAGAGTGGACCTAAGCAGCTAGTCTACACACAGCAGTACTGGACCTAAGCAGCTAGTCTACACACAGTAGTAGAGTGGACCTAAGCAGCTAGTCTACACACAGCAGTACTGGACCTAAGCAGCTAGTCTAGACACAGCAGTAGAGTGGACCTAAGCAGCTAGTCTACACACAGCAGTAGAGTGGACCTAAGCAGCTAGTCTACACACAGCAGTAGAGTGGACCTAAGCAGCTAGTCTACACACAGCAGTACTGGACCTAAGCAGCTAGTCTAGACACAGCAGTACTGGACCTAAGCAGCTAGTCTACACACAGCAGTAGAGTGGACCTAAGCAGCTAGACTACACACAGCAGTAGAGTGGACCTAAGCAGCTAGTCTACACACAGCAGTACTGGACCTAAGCAGCTAGTCTAGACACAGCAGTAGAGTGGACCTAAGCAGCTAGTCTAGACACAGCAGTAGAGTGGACCTAAGCAGCTAGTCTACACACAGCAGTAGGGTGGACCTAAGCAGCTAGTCTACACACAGCAGTAGAGTGGACCTAAGCAGCTAGTCTACACACAGCAGTAGGGTGGACCTAAGCAGCTAGACTACACACAGCAGTAGAGTGGACCTAAGCAGCTAGTCTACACACATCAGTAGTGTGGACCTAAGCAGCCAGTCTGTGTTATATATCTCTCTGATCCTAATGAGACACTACCGCCATCTAGTGGACATTCATGGCTCAGTGTTTACCTCAGTGTTGATTGACTCGTTATAAATCAAACGGATTCCTCCCCGACTGCAGTTTGACCTCCTTTCTGGTAAACTTGTTTATTTTGTTTGAAAAATGACAGTTTAAACCTCAGTAACAGCTAAACATTTAATTTGGGAGGTATTTCATCTGTTACATGTGTCAGGTCACGAAATCAGATGTAAACAAATGCACGTGGCATATAATTATGCATGCCTCTTCATTCTTTTTTAGGAAATTGCACAAAGATATTGAAGTGCATGTTGGGATATCACTTTGCTCTTAATCCTTGCTGGCTCGGTCGAAGTGGCGATCCGAGGGTCTAATTAGCCCCTAACACCCTCGATAATTGTCACTCCCTCAGCTTTGGGACACTTGTGCATATGTCGGAGGCGAGAGTGAACGCGTAAATGGAGGACCGAGGGGAAGGGAGTGATTTGTCATTTAGCCACTTCCTCTCTCTCCTTCTGCCTCAGGGATGGAGAGATTAGACAGACAGCTGAAGGGAGGAGTGAGACTGAAAGAATAGACATATCACCCGTCCTCAACCCAAATGAGATGGTTTGGGATGAGTTGGACCGCAGAGTGAAGGAAAATCAGCCAACAAGCGCTCAGCATACGTGGGAACTCCTTCAAGACTGTTGAAAAATAATTCCAGGTGAAGCTGGTTGAGAGAATGCCAAGAGAGTGCAAAGCTGTCATCAAGGCAAAGGGTGGCTACTTTGAAGAAACTAAACTATAAAATATATTTTGATTTGTTTAATACTTTTTTGGTTACTACATGATTCCATATGTGTTATTTCATAGTTTTGATGTCTTCACTATTATTCTACAATTTAGAAAATAGTAAAAAATAAAGAAAAACCTTTGAATGAGTAGATGTGTCCAAACTTTTGACTGGTCCTGTAAATCAATAACATGTTTTAACACCCCCTGCCTGCCTACACACAGACAAAGTTCATTTTGGTGTGTCTAGTACTTCACTTCACAGACAAAGAGTTCAGGCATTTGTATTGGTCAGGTCAAAGGTCATGTCAACAGAGCAGTAAATAAGAACACATAAAAACAAAGACAGACTATTTGATAAGAGTAGAGAGCTGTCCATATTATAATAATACATCATTTCCTTTAAATTGTACAAGGGAGGTAGGTAGAAGCGGAAGTTGTCCAATAAGAAAGGTTTGTTCTTGTTATCCATGGCAGAATGTTTTGCTACAGTGTGCACGAATGAATACGACCGATGAAATCCTAGCCAATAGAAACATGGAATCATTCAACTGTATCAAAACATTAAAACTAACTCAGTAGAAAAACATTGGTATATCTACACAAAAGTATGTGGACACCCCTTCAAATGATTGAATTCAGCAACACCCGTTGCTGACAGGTGTATAAAATCGAGCACACAGCTATGCTGGGGCGGCAGGTGTGGGTCTAACATGGGCGGCAGCGTAGCTTAGTAGTTAGTGGACTAGTAACCGAAGGGTTGCTAGATCGAATCCCCGAACTGACAAGGTAAAAATCTATCTTTCTGCCCCTGAACAAGACAGTTTAACCCACTGTTCCTAGGCTGTCATTGAAAATAAGATTTTGTTCTTAACTGACTTGCCTAGTTAAATAAAAAATGCAATCTCCATAGACAAACATCGGCAGTAGAATGACCCGTACTGAGCTGTTAAAGTGAAGTGGAAACATCTAGGAGCAACAACGGCTCAGCCGAAGTGGTAGGCCACACAAGCTCACAGAACAGGACCGCCGAGTGATGAAGCGAGTAGCTCGTAAAAATCTTCTGTCCTCGGGTTGCAACACTCACTACCGAGTTCCAAACTGCCTCTGGAAGCAACGTCAGCATGAGAACGGTTCACCGGGAGCTTCATGAAACGGGTTTCCATGGCCGAGCAGCCGGACACAAGCCTAAGATCACCATGCACAATGCCAAGCGTCGGCTGGAGTGGTGTAAAGCTCGCCGCCATTGGACTCTGGAGCAGTGGAAACGTGTTCTCTGGAGTGATGAATCACACTTCACCATCTGTCAGTCCGACGGACGAATCTGGGTTTGGCGAATGCCAGGAGAAAGACACCTGCCCCAATGCATAGTGCCAACTGTAAAGTTTGGTGGAGGAGGAATAATGGTCTGGGGCTGTTTTTCATGGTTCGGGCCCCTTAGTTCCAGTGAAGGGGAATCTTAACGCTACAAAGACATTCTAGATGATTCTGTGCTTCCAACTTTGTGGCAACAGTTTGGGGAAGGCCCTTTCCTGTTTCAGCATGACAATGCCCCCGTGCACAAAGCGAGGTCCATACAGAAATGGTTTGTCGAGATCGGTGTGGAAGAACTTGACTGGCCTGCACAGAGCCCTGACCTCAACCCCATCGAGCACCTTTGGGATGAATTGGAACGCCGACTGCGAGCCCAACATCAGTGGCCGACCTCACTAATGCTCTTGTGGCTTAATGGAAGCAAGTCCCCGCAGCAATGTTCCAACATCTAGTGGAAAGCCGTCCCAGAAGAGTGGAGGCTGTTATAGCAGCAATGTTCCAACATCTAGTGGAAAGCCTTCCCAGAAGAGTGGAGGCTGTTATAGCAGCAATGTTCCAACATCTAGTGGAAAGCCGTCCCAGAAGAGTGGAGGCTGTTATAGCAGCAATGTTCCAACATCTAGTGGAAAGCCTTCCCAGAAGAGTGGAGGCTGTTATAGCAGTAATGTTCCAACATCTAGTGGAAAGCCTTCCCAGAAGAGTGGAGGCTGTTACAGCAGCAATGTTCCAACATCTAGAGGAAAGCCTTCCCAGAAGAGTGGAGGCTGTTATAGCAGCAATGTTCCAACATCTAGTGGAAAGCCTTCCCAGAAGAGTGGAGGCTGTTATAGCAGCAATGTTCCAACATCTAGTGGAAAGCCTTCCCAGAAGAGTGGAGGCTGTTATAGCAGCAATGTTCCAACATCTAGTGGAAAACCTTCCCAGAAGAGTGGAGGCTGTTATAGCAGCAATGTTCCAACATCTAGTGGAAAGCCTTCCCAGAAGAGTGGAGGCTGTTATAGCAGCAATGTTCCAACATCTAGTGGAAAACCTTCCCAGAAGAGTGGAGGCTGTTATAGCAGCAATGTTCCAACATCTAGTGGAAAGCCTTCCCAGAAGAGTGGAGGCTGTTATAGCAGCAATGTTCCAACATCTAGTGGAAAGCCTTCCCAGAAGAGCGGAGGCTGTTATAGCAGCAATGTTCCAACATCTAGTGGAAAACCTTCCCAGAAGAGCGGAGGCTGTTATAGCAGCAATGTTCCAACATCTAGTGGAAAGCCTTCCCAGAAGAGTGGAGGCTGTTATAGCAGCAATGTTCCAACATCTAGTGGAAAGCCTTCCCAGAAGAGTGGAGGCTGTTATAGCAGCAATGTTCCAACATCTAGTGGAAAGCCTTCCCAGAAGAGTGGAGGCTGTTATAGCAGCAATGTTCCAACATCTAGTGGAAAGCCTTCCCAGAAGAGTGGAGGCTGTTATAGCAGCAATGTTCCAACATCTAGTGGAAAGCCTTCCCAGAAGAGTGGAGGCTGTTATAGCAGCAATGTTCCATCATCTAGTGGAAAGCCTTCCCAGAAGAGTGGAGGCTGTTATAGCAGCAATGTTCCAACATCTAGTGGAAAGCCTTCCCAGAAGAGTGGAGGCTGTTATAGCAGCAAAGGGGGGGAACCAACTCCATATTAATGCCCATGATTTAGTAATGAGATGTTCAATAAGGTGTCCACATACTTTTGGTTATATAGTGTATTTACAGCAAAAATATATACAATTGAAATGACTGCATGAAAATAAATTACTCTCAATATCGATCGTCCCTTATATAAACAATACCTGATGGACGCATCATAGCACATGTTGAAAGATGGACAAGAGAAGCTCTTCAAAAACATGTTTTTTTTTAAGGCAACAAAACAAACAGACCTCGGCTATATCCCAATTATCTCTTCTTCCTCCCAAAGTGTACACTTGTTCACTTCCCTAATCTGAAGTAGTGAACAAGTGTACACTTCAAGAGAAAGGAGGTATTATTGGGATGCACCCTCAGTCAGCAGTTGCCATAGTAGTCGGCGGGAGGCATCGGTGTTTCAGGTGGCGAAGTGATAGGCCGCTGGTTTAGTTGACCTTGGGAGGTCAGAGGTCACAGGTGGAGTCGTCCCTGGCTGCGCTTGGAATGCTGGGGGATCTAAAACAATGACAGGTCACATGAACAGATAAGAGGAAGATAACAAAGGTTCCCTGTTCTCTACATAGGGCTCTGGTTAAAAGTAGTGCACTATGTAGGGACTAGGGGGACATAGGGCTCTGGCCAAAAGTAGTGCACTATGTCTCCCTATTCCCTACATAGGGCTCTGGCCAAAAGTAGTGCACTATGTCTCCCTATTCCCTACATAGGGCTCTGACTAAAAGTAGTGCACTATGTCTCCCTATTCCCTACATAGGGCTCTGACTAAAAGTAGTGCACTATGTCTCCCTATTCCCTACATAGGGCTCTGGCCAAAAGTAGTGCACTATGGCTCCCTATTCCCTACATAGGGCTCTGGCCAAAAGTAGTGCACTATGACTCCCTATTCCCTACATAGGGCTCTGGCCAAAAGTAGTGCACTATGACTCCCTATTCCCTACATAGGGCTCTGACTAAAAGTAGGGCACTATGTCTCCCTATTCCCGACATAAGGCTCTGGCCAAAAGTAGTGCACTATGGCACCCTATTCCCTATGTAGTCACTACTTTAGACCAGAGTTCTATGTCTCCCTATTCCCTACATAGGGCTCTGGCCAAAAGTAGTGCACTATGGCTCCCTATTCCCTACATAGGGCTCTGGTCAAAAGTAGTGCACTATGACTCCCTATTCCCTACATAGGGCTCTGGCCAAAAGTAGTGCACTATGGCTCCCTATTCCCTACATAGGGCTCTGGCCAAAAGTAGTGCACTATGTCTCCCTATTCCCTACATAGGGCTCTGGCCAAAAGTAGTGCACTATGTCTCCCTATTCCCGACATAGGGCTCTGGCCAAAAGTAGTGCACTATGGCTCCCTATTCCCTACATAGGGCATTTCGTTTGACCAGAGCCCTACAAGGTTGTAAAGTCCCAGTAACTTTACCCACATTTTACCATCTCAACTACAAAATGACCAGACTCACTACAGACCGAGAAACAGCACCACCTGCTGGCAGATCACAGAGACAGACGCTGACTGGGGCAGACAGACAGACAGACAGACAGACACCGACTGGGGCAGACAGACAGACAGACACCGACTGGGGCAGACCACAGACAGACAGACAGACAGACACCGACTGGGACAGACCACAGACAGACAGACAGACACTGGGGCAGACCACAGACAGACGCCGACTGGGACAGACACCGACTGGGGCAGACCACAGACAGACAGACAGACACCGACTGGGGCAGACCACAGACAGACAGACAGACGCCGACTGGGGCAGACCACAGACAGACGCCGACTGGGACAGACACCGACTGGGGCAGACCACAGACAGACAGACACCGACTGGGGCAGACCACAGACAGACAGACAGATACCGACTGGGGCAGACCACAGACAGACAGACACCGACTGGGGCAGACCACAGACAGACAGACACTGGGGCAGACCACAGACAGACAGACACTGGGGCAGACCACAGACAGACAGACACTGGGGCAGACCACAGACAGACAGACACTGTGGCAGACCACAGACAGACAGACACTGTGGCAGACCACAGACAGACAGACACTGTGGCAGACCACAGACAGACA
Source organism: Salvelinus namaycush (assembly GCF_016432855.1). NCBI lineage: Eukaryota > Metazoa > Chordata > Actinopteri > Salmoniformes > Salmonidae > Salvelinus > Salvelinus namaycush. The sequence goes on along the minus strand of NW_024059100.1, from coordinate 26,248 downwards.
GACACTGGGGCAGACCACAGACAGACAGACACTGTGGCAGACCACAGACAGACACTGGGGCAGACCACAGACACCGACTGGGGCAAACCACAGACAGACAGACACTGGGGCAGTGTCCCAATAGTGTCTCCTAACAGCCTGGGTTAGTTTGTGAATGTGATTCTGTACTTACACAGGGCGATGTATCGGGGCTGCCGAACGGCGAGAGTTCTGCCGAGCGGTTCTCTTTGTCGTACGAGTCATTGAGGCGATGGTGGGCGAACTTCCTCCTCAGGGCCTCGGCAATCATGGAAGCCGGGTCGCTTAGCAACGCCGTGCCCTTGCTCCGCCTCCTCTGCACCGGCGTTCCCCCGGGCGACCTGGGGGTGGGGCAAACGCAAGCCACTAAGGAACAGCTACATAACATTCAGTGGGTTTGTTCCACACACTTCGCATCCTAAATAACTACTCATTATTTATAGATCAGTACGTCACAATTTACCCATGATACATCATGGTTTTGATGCTCTCGAACACAGCCATTGTGACAGAGATTTGCTTGCCAGATAGGCTATATTGGCAAATGGCACCCTCTCTATATTAGTGCACAACTTTTTAACAGGGCCCCACTCCAGAGCCCCACTCCAGGGCCCCACTCCAGAGCCCCACTCCAGAGCCCCACTCCAGGGCCCCACTCCAGAGCCCTACTCCAGGGCCCCACTCCAGGGCCCCACTCCAGGGCCCTACTCCAGAGCCCTACTCCAGGGCCCCACTCCAGGGCCCTACTCCAGGGCCCCACTCCAGGGCCCCACTCCAGGGCCCCACTCCAGAGCCCCACTCCAGGGCCCCACTCCAGGGCCCCACTCCAGAGCCCCAGTCCAGGGCCCCACTCCAGAGCCCCAGTCCAGGGCCCCAGTCCAGGGCCCCACTCCAGAGCCCCACTCCAGGGCCCTACTCCAGAGCCCCACTCCAGGGCCCCACTCCAGGGCCCCACTCCAGGGCCCCACTCCAGGGCCCCAGTCCAGAGCCCCACTCCAGGGCCCCACTCCAGGGCCCCAAACCAGAGCCCCACTCCAGGGCCCCACTCCAGAGCCCCACTCCAGAGCCCCACTCCAGAGCCCCAGTCCAGGGCCCCACTCCAGAGCCCCACTCCAGGGCCCCACTCCAGGGCCCCAGTCCAGAGCCCCACTCCAGGGCCCCAAACCAGAGCCCCAGTCCAGAGCCCCAGTCCAGAGCCCCACTCCAGGGCCCCAAACCAGAGCCCCAGTCCAGAGCCCCAGTCCAGAGCCCCACTCCAGGGCCCCAAACCAGAGCCCCAGTCCAGAGCCCCAGTCCAGAGCCCCACTCCAGGGCCCCAAACCAGAGCCCCAGTCCAGAGCCTGAAAGAGCTATGCTTTAAAATCAGGACCTGCGTCAGACCTGCCAACCTTGAATAATGTCTTATGAGTACTTAGGAATTTTGCTTCAGTAGCTAACTAGATATTTTGTAAATGTACATTCAGGGCTGTCCCTAACAAGGTGGTGCTGATGTAGGCCTGAGGTTGGCTAGGGGGAGGTCAGTCAGTCAGACATTTTCAGCTTCCAGGAATTGTGTCCAGATCCTTGCGGCATAGGGCCGTGCATTATCATGCTGAAACATGAGGTGGTGACCACACCTGTCAGGTGGATGGATTATCTTCGCAAAGGAGAAAAGCAAGCTAACAGGGATGTAAACAAATGTGCACAAAATCTGAGAGAAATAAGCTTTTTTGTGCGTACAAAATGTGCCTGATAAAATCTGATAGTGTTTCTGATTGGCTCAATGCACCACCACTAATGCGCTGTGGAGCATCTCAAAGTAATTTTTTCTCTTCACCTCAAAAACAGCAAGCAAACAAAGTCTATTTTTACATTCATTGAAATTGACAATAGTTCCCTCAATATATTAGAAAAATCTTTCCAGCCCTCTCCCTTTTGATAACCACTTGACGTAAAAAAAAAAAATTAAAAAAGGGAAAAATGTCATACTCTGATCCAGTGGAAACGTCATAAAATAGGTCTACCTGATAACTTCTTATCCCTCCTTCAGCTGTGTCTGTCTGGAGCTCACTGCCACAGGAAACTTTGAGGACCCACAATATATGCTATACAATGTTTTGAAGTTTGCCAAGTTTGCCAATATGCTATACAATGTTTTGAAGTTTGCCAACCCAGAGCTTCAGACCAGATAATGAATACAACGTTTCAGGTTCGTAGCAGACAGCCAAAGTGATTTATAAGAGATTTATTTTGAAATCCTGATTTTTTTCTTCTACCTGCAGGCTGCAATGTTATTTGTTGGCTTTATAGGCTATTTTTTTTACATAGTTTAAGTTACTTTTTAGGTTTGTATAGGGCTGAAAATGTGGCAGTAGTATCATATGAAACAGTATTATTAAAACATGCTGGTATCAGAAGTGTGGTGACATTTTGGGACAGCGATATTACCGTACAGGTACAGGACCTTGCAAAAGTATTCATCCCCCTTGGTGTTTTTCCTATTTAGTTGCATTACAACCTGTAATTTAAATGGATTTTTATTTTTGGATTTCATGTAATGGACATACACAAAACAGTCCAAATTGTAGCTAGGCAGATCTGCTGTTTCAGACAGGCTCTCAAGAGTTGTAGACTCCAGCACAATGACATACCTTAGTGTCCATGCTTACCTCTGCACGGAGCGTAGTTTGACCTGCTTCAGGTCATTCAGTACATCCAGCATGGTGGGGACCGGGCCTTGTCCTACCGCCTTATCCTGGGACTGTAGTAGTCCAACCTGCCCAGCCTCATGGCTCTTCCCCTGGGCCTGACCCTGACCGGCCTCCCTGCCCTGCTGGATTAGATTCTCCACCGCAGACAGCCCTACAGATGAGCTGGGAGGAGGAGGGCAGGGAGGAGGTGGAGGAGGAGGGCAGGGAGGAGGAGGGCAGCGAGGAGTGGAGGTGAGGACAGAGGCAGGGGACATTCCAGGGGTACCCGGAAGATTCTGTGAATGGGCTGGACCTGGACGACAGGAAAAAGGAGGGAGAGAGAAGGGTGAACAAAGTCCGGTGTATCACTTTCATTATAGAGGAATGATATGTTTACCATGACAGGGATAGGGGTGTGTCTGTGTGTGTGTGTGTGTGTGTGTGTGTGTGTGTGTGTGTGTGTGTGTGTGTGTGTGTTTATACACCTGAGGGTGGCGCGGTGACAATCATGGCAATCTGTGCTCGTAGTTTGAGCAGCTCATCCTCCAGGGCTGTGATCTTCCGGAGGGCCACTGGGTCCGATCTGTTCCCCAGCATCATGTCTCTTGGCTGGGCTCGGAGCGCTGCCAACCCTGGGACCCCTGGAGGTGGAGGAGGGGTCAGCACCACCTCATCTCCCCGACTCGCAGCACCCTGCCGACACGGACGCTCACGGTGCCTGAGATCGGACCAGAAGGGAAGACAGATTGAGAAACAGTCCTTTTGTAAACAAGCTTGGAAAGTGGAGCTGTCACAACCATTAAAAAAAGTTGACATTACTGGGAGACACCTTGCAGTTTTGGAGAAGCGTTGAGTTTGCTTGCAAAGATTTTTCGATGGCTAATTAACAGTAAATACGTGAATCTTTTCACCCAACAAGTTAGCCAAAATTACTAGCTAGCCAGCTTAACTTGTTGACAGTCGGGTAGTAATCGCTCCTACTCTTTCTCTGGCGTGTCAATAACATGGCCCCATAGGATTCTACACACAACCCCCAGGGTGACTATATCTACTGGGTTCTACCAGTCTGTCTCTGTGTATATCTACTGGGTTCTACCAGTCTGTCTCTGTGTATATCTACTGGGTTCTACCAGTCTGTCTCTGTGTATATCTACTGGGTTCTACCAGTCTGAGGAGTCTCTGTGTATATCTACTGGGTTCTACCAGTCTGTCTCTGTGTATATCTACTGGGTTCTACCAGTCTGAGGAGTCTGTGTATATCTACTGGGTTCTACCAGTCTGAGGGGTCTCTGTGTATATCTACTGGGTTCTACCAGTCTGAGGGGTCTGTGTATATCTACTGGGTTCTACCAGTCTGTCTCTGTGTATATCTACTGGGTTCTACCAGTCTGAGGGGTCTCTGTGTATATCTACTGGGTTCTACCAGTCTGTCTCTGTGTATATCTACTGGGTTCTACCAGTCTGAGGGGTCTCTGTGTATATCTACTGGGTTCTACCAGTCTGTCTCTGTGTATATCTACTGGGTTCTACCAGTCTGTCTCTGTGTATATCTACTGGGTTCTACCAGTCTGATGAGGAGTCTGTGTATATCTACTGGGTTCTACCAGTCTGTCTCTGTGTATATCTACTGGGTTCTACCAGTCTGAGGGGTCTCTGTGTATATCTACTGGGTTCTACCAGTCTGAGGGGTCTCTGTGTATATCTACTGGGTTCTACCAGTCTGAGGAGTCTCTGTGTATATCTACTGGGTTCTACCAGTCTGAGGGGTCTCTGTGTATATCTACTGGGTTCTACCAGTCTGTCTCTGTGTATATCTACTGGGTTCTACCAGTCTGAGGGGTCTCTGTGTATATCTACTGGGTTCTACCAGTCTGAGGGGTCTCTGTGTATATCTACTGGGTTCTACCAGTCTGATGAGGAGTCTGTGTATATCTACTGGGTTCTACCAGTCTGATGAGGAGTCTGTGTATATCTACTGGGTTCTACCAGTCTGAGGAGTCTGTGTATATCTACTGGGTTCTACCAGTCTGAGGAGTCTGTGTATATCTACTGGGTTCTACCAGTCTGAGGGGTCTCTGTGTATATCTACTGGGTTCTACCAGTCTGAGGAGTCTCTGTGTATATCTACTGGGTTCTACCAGTCTGATGAGGAGTCTCTGTGTATATCTACTGGGTTCTACCAGTCTGTCTCTGTGTATATCTACTGGGTTCTACCAGTCTGAGGGGTCTCTGTGTATATCTACTGGGTTCTACCAGTCTGAGGGGTCTCTGTGTATATCTACTGGGTTCTACCAGTCTGTCTCTGTGTATATCTACTGGGTTCTACCAGTCTGATGAGGAGTCTGTGTATATCTACTGGGTTCTACCAGTCTGAGGGGTCTCTGTGTATATCTACTGGGTTCTACCAGTCTGTCTCTGTGTATATCTACTGGGTTCTACCAGTCTGAGGGGTCTCTGTGTATATCTACTGGGTTCTACCAGTCTGTCTCTGTGTATATCTACTGGGTTCTACCAGTCTGAGGGGTCTCTGTGTATATCTACTGGGTTCTACCAGTCTGTCTCTGTGTATATCTACTGGGTTCTACCAGTCTGTCTCTGTGTATATCTACTGGGTTCTACCAGTCTGAGGGGTCTCTGTGTATATCTACTGGGTTCTACCAGTCTGTCTCTGTGTATATCTACTGGGTTCTACCAGTCTGAGGAGTCTCTGTGTATATCTACTGGGTTCTACCAGTCTGTCTCTGTGTATATCTACTGGGTTCTACCAGTCTGAGGAGTCTCTGTGTATATCTACTGGGTTCTACCAGTCTGTCTCTGTGTATATCTACTGGGTTCTACCAGTCTGAGGAGTCTCTGTGTATATCTACTGGGTTCTACCAGTCTGTCTCTGTGTATATCTACTGGGTTCTACCAGTCTGATGAGGAGTCTGTGTATATCTACTGGGTTCTACCAGTCTGATGAGGAGTCTGTGTATATCTACTGGGTTCTACCAGTCTGAGGAGTCTGTGTATATCTACTGGGTTCTACCAGTCTGAGGAGGAGTCTCTGTGTATATCTACTGGGTTCTACCAGTCTGAGGAGGAGTCTCTGTGTATATCTACTGGGTTCTACCAGTCTGAGGGGTCTCTGTGTATATCTACTGGGTTCTACCAGTCTGTCTCTGTGTATATCTACTGGGTTCTACCAGTCTGATGAGGAGTCTGTGTATATCTACTGGGTTCTACCAGTCTGATGAGGAGTCTGTGTATATCTACTGGGTTCTACCAGTCTGAGGAGTCTGTGTATATCTACTGGGTTCTACCAGTCTGAGGAGTCTCTGTGTATATCTACTGGGTTCTACCAGTCTGTCTCTGTGTATATCTACTGGGTTCTACCAGTCTGAGGAGTCTCTGTGTATATCTACTGGGTTCTACCAGTCTGTCTCTGTGTATATCTACTGGGTTCTACCAGTCTGAGGAGTCTCTGTGTATATCTACTGGGTTCTACCAGTCTGAGGAGTCTCTGTGTATATCTACTGGGTTCTACCAGTCTGAGGAGTCTGTGTATATCTACTGGGTCCCATCTACCTGATCTTGGTGAAGCTGTCTCCCTCATCCTCCGCCACCCACAGCACGTCAGCCAAGGAGGGGATAGCGGGGCGGGTATCCATGGTGACGTCCAGGTACCTGTGCTGTCGGGAGGTGTGTAGAGGAATCTGTGGACAGTATGAGCCAGCGGAGTGTGAGACCAAACCACAGAACCATTAGCCTTCTGGTTCTGTCTTCCATAACAACAATACACCTCAATGTGTATCAGATGAGGCAGTGTTGCTCCGTAGTCGGTTACGGAGTCAACGGTTACGGAGTCAACGGGTTACGGAGTCAACGGGTTACGGAGTCAACAGGTTACGGAGTCAACGGGTTACGGAGTCAACGGTTACGGAGTCAACGGGTTACGGAGTCAACGGTTACAGAGTCAACGGTTACGGAGTCAACGGTTACGGAGTCAACGGGTTACGGAGTCAACGGGTTACGGAGTCAACGGTTACGGAGTCAACGGGTTACGGAGTCAACGGGTTACGGAGTCAACGGGTTACGGAGTCAACGGTTACGGAGTCAACGGTTACAGAGTCAACGGTTACGGAGTCAACGGTTACAGTCAACGGGTTACGGAGTCAACGGTTACGGAGTCAACGGTTACGGAGTCAACGGTTACGGAGTCAACGGGTTACGGAGTCAACGGTTTACGGAGTCAACGGGTTACGGAGTCAACGGGTTACGGAGTCAACGGTTACGGAGTCAACGGTTACAGAGTCAACGGGTTACGAAGTCAACGGGTTACGGAGTCAACGGGTTACGGAGTCAACGGGTTACGAAGTCAACGGGTTACGGAGTCAACGGTTACGGAGTCAACGGTTACAGTCAACGGGTTACGAAGTCAACGGTTACGGAGTCAACGGTTACAGAGTCTACGGGTTACGAAGTCAACGGGTTATGAAGTCAACGGTTACGGAGTCAACGGTTACGGAGTCAACGGGTTACGGAGTCAACGGTTACGGAGTCAACGGGTTACGGAGTCAACGGTTACAGAGTCAACGGGTTACGAAGTCAACGGGTTACGGAGTCAACGGGTTACGAAGTCAACGGTTACGGAGTCAACGGTTACAGAGTCAACGGTTACGGAGTCAACGGTTACAGTCAACGGGTTACGGAGTCAACGGTTACGGAGTCAACGGGTTACGGAGTCAACGGGTTACGGAGTCAACGGGTTACGGAGTCAACGGTTTACGGAGTCAACGGGTTACAGAGTCAACAGGTTACGGAGTCAACGGTTACGGAGTCAACGGTTACAGAGTCAACGGGTTACGAAGTCAACGGGTTACAAAGTCAACGGTTACGGAGTCAACGGTTACAGAGTCTACGGGTTACGTAGTCAACGGATTAAGAAGTCAACGGTTACGGAGTCAACGGTTACAGAGTCTACGGGTTACGTAGTCAACGGGTTACGAAGTCAACGGTTACGGAGTCAACGGTTACGGAGTCAACGGGTTACGGAGTCAACGGTTACGGAGTCAACGGGTTACGGAGTCAACGGTTACAGAGTCAACGGGTTACGGAGTCAACGGGTTACGAAGTCAACAGTTACGGAGTCAACGGGTTACGAGTCAACGGGTTACGGAGTCAACGGGTTACGGAGTCAACGGGTTACGGAGTCAACGTTACGGAGTCAACGGTTACGGGGTCAACGGTTACGGAGTCAACGGGTTACGGAGTCAACGGGTTTACGGAGTCAACGGTTACAGAGTCAACGGTTACGGAGTCAACGGTTACGGAGTCAACGGTTACGGAGTCAACGGTTACAGAGTCAACGGGTTACGGAGTCAACGGGTTACGGAGTCAACGGGTTACGGAGTCAACGGTTACGGAGTCAACGGTTACGGAGTCAACGGGTTACGGAGTCAACGGTTACGGAGTCAACGGGTTACAGAGTCAACGGTTACGGAGTCAACGGTTACGGAGTCAACGGGTTACGGAGTCAACGGGTTACGGAGTCAACGGTTACGGAGTCAACGGGTTACGGAGTCAACGGGTTACGGAGTCAACGGGTTACGGAGTCAACGGTTACGGAGTCAACAGTTACAGAGTCAACGGTTACGGAGTCAACGGTTACAGTCAACGGGTTACGGAGTCAACGGTTACGGAGTCAACGGTTACGGAGTCAACGGTTACGGAGTCAACGGGTTACGGAGTCAACGGTTTACGGAGTCAACGGGTTACGGAGTCAACGGGTTACGGAGTCAACGGTTACGGAGTCAACGGTTACAGAGTCAACGGGTTACGAAGTCAACGGGTTACGGAGTCAACGGGTTACGGAGTCAACGGGTTACGAAGTCAACGGGTTACGGAGTCAACGGTTACGGAGTCAACGGTTACAGTCAACGGGTTACGAAGTCAACGGGTTACGAAGTCAACGGTTACGGAGTCAACGGTTACAGAGTCTACGGGTTACGAAGTCAACGGGTTATGAAGTCAACGGTTACGGAGTCAACGGTTACGGAGTCAACGGGTTACGGAGTCAACGGTTACGGAGTCAACGGGTTACGGAGTCAACGGTTACAGAGTCAACGGGTTACGAAGTCAACGGGTTACGGAGTCAACGGGTTACGAAGTCAACGGTTACGGAGTCAACGGTTACAGAGTCAACGGTTACGGAGTCAACGGTTACAGTCAACGGGTTACGGAGTCAACGGTTACGGAGTCAACGGGTTACGGAGTCAACGGGTTACGGAGTCAACGGGTTACGGAGTCAACGGGTTACGGAGTCAACGGTTTACGGAGTCAACGGGTTACAGAGTCAACAGGTTACGGAGTCAACGGTTACGGAGTCAACGGTTACAGAGTCAACGGGTTACGAAGTCAACGGGTTACAAAGTCAACGGTTACGGAGTCAACGGTTACAGAGTCTACGGGTTACGTAGTCAACGGATTAAGAAGTCAACGGTTACGGAGTCAACGGTTACAGAGTCTACGGGTTACGTAGTCAACGGGTTACGAAGTCAACGGTTACGGAGTCAACGGTTACGGAGTCAACGGGTTACGGAGTCAACGGTTACGGAGTCAACGGGTTACGGAGTCAACGGTTACAGAGTCAACGGGTTACGGAGTCAACGGGTTACGAAGTCAACCGTTACGGAGTCAACGGGTTACGAGTCAACGGGTTACGGAGTCAACGGGTTACGGAGTCAACGGGTTACGGAGTCAACGTTACGGAGTCAACGGTTACGGGGTCAACGGTTACGGAGTCAACGGGTTACGGAGTCAACGGGTTTACGGAGTCAACGGTTACGGAGTCAACGGTTACGGAGTCAACGGTTACGAAGTCAACAGTTACGGAGTCAACGGGTTACGGAGTCAACGGGTTACGGAGTCAACGGTTACGGGGTCAACGGTTACGGAGTCAACGGGTTACGGAGTCAACGGGTTTACGGAGTCAACGGTTACGGAGTCAACGGTTACGGAGTCAACGGGTTACGGAGTCAACGGGTTACGGAGTCAACGGTTACGGAGTCAACGGGTTACGGAGTCAACGGTTACGGAGTCAACGGTTACGGAGTCAACGGTTACGGAGTCAACGGTTACGGAGTCAACGGTTACAGAGTCAACGGGTTACGGAGTCAACGGGTTACGGAGTCCACGGTTACGGAGTCCACGTTACGGAGTCAACGGTTACGGAGTCAACGGTTACGGAGTCAACGGTTACGGAGTCCATGGGTTACAGAGTCAACGGTTACGGAGTCAACGGTTACGGAGTCCACGGTTACGGAGTCAACGGTTACGGAGTCAACGGTTACGGAGTCAACGGTTACGGAGTCAACGGGTTACGGAGTCAACGGGTTACGGAGTCAACGGTTACGGAGTCAACGGTTACAGAGTCAACGGTTACAGAGTCAACGGGTTACGGAGTCAACGGTTACGGAGTCAACGGTTACGGAGTCAACGGTTACGGAGTCCACGGTTACGGAGTCAACAGTTACGGAGTCAACGGTTATGGAGTCAACGGTTACGGAGTCAACGGTTACGGAGTCAACGGTTACGGAGTCCATGGGTTACAGAGTCAACGGTTACGGAGTCAACGGTTACGGAGTCAACGGTTACGGAGTCCACGGTTACGGAGTCCACGGTTACGGAGTCCACGGTTATGGAGTCAACGGTTACGGAGTCCATGGGTTACAGAGTCAACGGTTACAGAGTCAACGGTTACGGAGTCAACGGTTACGGAGTCAACGGTTACGGAGTCAACGGTTACGGAGTCCACGGTTACGGAGTCAACAGTTACGGAGTCAACGGTTACGGAGTCCATGGGTTACAGAGTCAACGGTTACGGAGTCAACGAGTCAACGGTTACGGAGTCCACGAGTCAACGGTTACGGAGTCCACGAGTCAACGGTTACGGAGTCAACGGTTACGGAGTCCACGGTTACAGAGTCAACGAGTCAACGGTTACGGAGTCAACGGGTTACGGAGTCAACGGTTACGGAGTCAACGGTTACGGAGTCCATGGGTTACAGAGTCAACGGTTACAGAGTCAGCGGTTACGGAGTCAACGGGTTACGAGTCAACGGGTTACGAGTCAACGGGTTACGAGTCAACGGGTTACGGAGTCAACGGGTTACGGAGTCAACGGGTTACGGAGTCCACGGGTTACGGAGTCCACGGTTACAGAGTCAACGGTTACGGATAAGACCGATGTATTAATTCAGATGATCCTAGCCCTGTATTAACCAGTTTATATTCATATTGACCTGGAAGTGGATACGTGGAGACGGGGTCAATGGGAGGTTGGTCCCGATCATCCGCACCAGGCTCCGGTACTGACCACACAACTGGCTCTCCCACACTGGAACCAGCTGAAACACACACACACACACACAATTATTGGCAAGAAGCACTCTTCAAATGTTCAATCTGTTGGTACAATCTCAAAACAAGCATCCTATAAAATTGAGCCACTGCATTTGTGATATGTAACTCATTTTTTTTACCATGTCAGGAGAGACTCCGAAATAGTCAAGGACATTTTGCAACAGATCAAATATATCTTCTAGTAGAGACATCTGGAAGCAGCACTTCTGAATGTTTGGCTGATGATGGATGCAAGAACTGCTGGTGGTGTAGGCTTTCTGTTGACAGCTTCGTTCGGCAGGCTAGGACTCCCGTTTCACTTTGCACCATGGGATGCGAGTCCGGACCAAAGAAGCAGAAGCATCCTCATTCAAACCTGGGGGGGGAAAAACGGTTTAAAAATCCCCGAACAAATTAGAAAATGGTCACCCACATCACTTATAATGTATTAATTTCATGCACGTTTGGTAGAGTTACCTTGCTATCAGTACAGTATACAGTACAATATTCACGAAAACACGGTTCATCAAAAGACATCAAGCGGTAACATGATAAACAAACGAGCGAGCGTGCAATCAATATTGTAATATTTTATATGTGTAAACGGTATATTGTGAATAAATTTAATAAATCTTCTCTTACCCTATGGATCATTTAGAAATTATACTTGGCGAGAAATAACCTTCTCCTCCGATGCTCACGTGTCCGGACAAGTGAGAAGGTGAACTCAAATAAAGCCACTCTAGCAAACCGTGCCGTGATTGGACATTTCAATTGGAAGAAAATCCTACGCCAATCAGAATAGCGCATCATGCAATGTGACCACAGCTGTTCGACCAATGGGGCTTTCAGTAATATTCGCACCAAATTCGTATTTTTGTGTGTGTGGACGAGTTGACCGTTCTCCTAGCAGTCAGAATAAAAACCTTGCAGCACCATCAAGGATTTCTTTCTTCAAAATAAGAGTTCCCATGCAAGGACATGCTAAACTTTTTGTTGTTTTTGCACTCCAGTGCAGTACAACTACAGTTCACAGGGTTTCAACAACAAAAAAAGGATGTATTTTACACAAATACTGGTATGTTGAAAGCTATTGTGTAGGCTATATTTAAATAAATACACTTTTTAATAAAATACTAATATTGGAATTACTCAATTGAGTCTGTAAAACTTCAATGGGTCTCTTGTGCTGGGCAACGGGTTTAATACAGAGTACTGGTGAGTCCACCCACCCAATTCACTGCAATGCAACACACGGTATATAGGGTACTTATTGGCTTGTAGAGAGAACATTTCCACCTGCCTCAGCTAAAGTGGGGTGGGAAATACTCAGTAGGATCTCTACTATTTATTTGTATTTTAACCTTTATTTAACCATTTAACCAAGTCGGTTAAGAACAAATTCTTATTTTCAATGACGGCCTAAGAAACAGTGGGTTAACTGCCTTGTTCAGGGGCAGAACGACAGATTTTTACCTTGTCAGCTCGGGGGATTCAATCTTGCAACCTTTCGGTTACTAGTCCAACGCTCTACTAGGCTACCTGCCGCCCCTCCACTCTAACCACTAGGCTACCTGCCGCCCCTCCACTCTAACCACTAGGCTACCTGCCACCCCTCCACTCTAACCACTAGGCTACGCTGCCGCCCCTCCACTCTAACCACTAGGCTACGCTGCCGCCCCGGTAGCCAAATATGTGTCGTTTTCGAGGTTGACTTTGTTGTACATATCCAGCAACACAGCTTTAAATTACCTGGTACTATCCACAGTGTGTTGCACTGGGTGCTATAAGAGGGTGTGGAGTGAAAAGCCAGCAGCAGGCCGTGAGACACAGTCCCCCCCCCCCCTCCAAAACTACACACATTTGTTTAGTAGAGAACCTACTCAGTATTTCCCACCCCACTTTAACTGAGACAGGAAAAAAGTTCTCGACAAGCCAATATCCTCAACATACCAGTGTCAACATTGTATTTTTTCATTAATTGGTAATAAAAATAAAAATAAAATTACGTATTTTCTTGTTGGCACACAAGCGGCCATTGATTCAAATGAAATATAATTTGATTGAATCATCCACATTGCAATGTTTTGAAATGCGGGCTTTTATTTTGAAGGTTTCCTCATTAACATACCAAACTGACGTCGTGGTTTGTGCTGCTGGCAGAAAACTAGTGCGCAACGATCTCTAGTTCCTGGTTTCCTCCGTCTTCCTGGTAAAATGTTTAAAACGGCAGCCGCTGGGGGACTAGCAGCTGACATTCTGCATGCCGGGTAGGGTCGGACATGGCGGAAAGTAGTACGGACGAAATAGAGGAAATTGAGGAAAAAGTGGATTTAGCAACAGCTGTGCTGGAATGAGAACAATAGCGGTGTCAGTTATGATGGTATGGAGCGGGAGGATGAGGGTCAAGGACCGGAATGGTCGGTAGTGGAAAGACATTGGAAGAAGAGAGATTATGATACCGAAAACATAAAGAGGGCTAAGGTAGGAAGCAAGGTTAGTGATGGAGTGGAAAGTGGCGAAAGTGTTTGAGACCACAGGGCCTCTATTACACCCTATCCGACTAACTCAAATCAAATGTATTTATAAAGCCCTTCTTACATCAGCTGATATCTCAAAGTGCTGTACAGAAACCCAGCCTAAAACCCCAAACAGCAAGCAATGCAGGTGTAGAAGCACCTGCCATAGAGCAAGTGTTAGTAGGTGAAGTGAAATTAGTTCGGTTCATTGGAAATGGTAGATTGGTGGTAGTCAGGCTCAGCAAGAGAAAATTCTGACAATGGAAAACGCTTAATGGGAAGAAGATGATGTGGTGCTTATGTAACAGTATAGCTTCCCGTCCCTCTCCGCAAACTAGCTAGCCATTTCACATCGGTTACACTTATACTAGGTTGAGGGGAGTCATCACTGGTGTCCCGATATCTATGTCCATAGATGATATTAAAGAAAATGTGACGGGAGACCAAAAGGTTGATCAGTAGGAAAGAAGGGGACGCCTGTCAGTGCTACTGAGGTTTGAGAAGGTTATGCCTGGGGAAAGTACAGATATGATTTCTTAGTTTTAATGTCAGAGAATTTGTCCCATCCCAACTGCGATGTTTTAAATGGCAAAGAATGGGACATGTAGCTGTTCGATTTTTAAAGAAAGAAAAATATGTGTGGAGGGGATGGTGATTGTGGGAGCAATGTGAAGGTTAAGTGTTGTTGGGGGGGGGGGGGTGGGGGGACACAGTGCAGCATTTGGTGGATGCCAGGTGCAAAGAGGCTCAGAGATACAAAATCAGTCATGAGGCTGTAAAACAGATTGGTGGAACTACAGCGAGGACTCATGGAGCTTCTATGGCTGCTCCTGGACTAAGTGGACCTACTGTCAGGGCTGGTGCTTCTGCTGGTCCTGGCATGGTTTGGAGGCCGGGTCAGAAATCTTGGCGCTCATGAATGTGCGGTGGCAAAGGACACTTTGATAACAATAAGTCAACTTTATTCATTAAGGTTATCAATATGACTTGGGTTATATACACTGCTCAAAAAAATAATGTGCATGTGTCTGCTCAAACGGTCAGAAACAGACTCCATGAGGGTGGTATGAGGGCCCGACGTCCACAGGTGGGGGTTGTGCTTACAGCCCAACACCGTGCAGGACGTTTGGCATTTGCCAGAGAACACCAAGATTGGCAAATTCGCCACTGGCGCCCTGTGCTCTTCACAGATGAAAGCAGGTTCACACTGAGCACATGAGCACATGTGACAGACGTGACAGAGTCTGGAGACGCCGTGGAGAACGTTCTGCTGCCTGCAACATCCTCCAGCATGACCGGTTTGGCGGTGGGTCAGTCATGGTGCGGGGTGACATTTCTTTGTGGGGCCGCACAGCCCTCCATGTGCTCGCCAGAGGTAGCCTGACTGCCATTAGGTACCGAGATGAGATCCTCAGACCCCTTGTGAGACCATATGCTGACACATGCACATTTGTGGCCTGCTGGAGGTCATTTTGCAGGGCTCTGGCAGTGCTCCTCCTTGCACAAAGGCGGAGGTAGCGGTCCTGCTGCTGGGTTGTTGCCCTCCTACGGCCTCCTCCACGTCTCCTGATGTACTGGCCTGTCTCCTGGTAGCGCCTCCATGCTCTGGACACTACGCTGACAGACACAGCAAACCTTCTTGCCACAGCTCGCATTGATGTGCCATCCTGGATGAGCTGCACTACCTGAGCCACTTGTGTGGGTTGTAGACTCCGTCTCATGCTACCACTAGAGTGAAAGCACCGCCAGCATTCAAAAGTGACCAAAACATCAGCCAGGAAGCATAGGAACTGAGAAGTGGTCTGTGGTCACCACCTGCAGAACCACTCCTTTATTGGGGGTGTCTTGCTAATTGCCTATAATTTCCACCTGTTGTCTATTCCATTTGCACAACAGCATGTGAAATTTATTGTCAATCAGTGTTGCTTCCTAAGTGGACAGTTTGATTTCACAGAAGTGTGATTGACTTGGAGTTACATTGTGTTGTTTAAGTGTTCCCTTTATTTTTTTTGAGCAGTGTATATATGCACACACACAGTACCAGTTAAACATTTGGACACACCTACTCATTCCAGGGTTTTTCTTTACTTTTTTACTATCATTTGTTTTTCAACAGGACAATGACCCAATACACCTCCAGGCTGTGTAAGGGCTATTTGACCAAGAAGGAGAGTGATGGAGTGCTGCATCAGATGACCTGGCCTCCACAATCACCTGACCTCAACCCAATTGAGATGGTTTGGATGAGATGGTCCGCTGAGTGAAGGAAAAGCAGCCAACAAGTGCTCAGCATATGTGGGAACTCCTTCAAGACTGTCGGAACAGCATTCCAGGTGAAGCTGGTTGGGTGTGCAAAGCTGTCAAAATCAAAGGGTGGCTACTCTCAAATATTAATTTTCTTTTTAAATTTGTATATTTTGGTTACTACATGATTCCATATGTTCTCATAGTTTTGATGACTTCACTATTGTACGATGTAGAAAATAGTAAAAATAAAGAAAAACCCTTGAATGAGTAGATGTGTCCAAACTTTTGACTGGTACTGTATTGGTAAAAAAAATATATAGATTAATGAAAGGATAAAAATTAACTTAAGCTTCCATGTTTACACGTTACGCTACCTTAAGTTATACCTTTCTCTCTTCTGTCTCTCTTCCTCCCCCTCAGGCCCTCCTCCTCCTCAGTGTTTGTGGTGAGGGTGGAGAATGTGGCGATACCAGACTAACTCTCAGAGGACGAGAGTCCCAAGACGGCGACAGACAGGGCTGTGTCCCGCACCGCAGCCAAGAATGACGCCTTTGGCAGTTGGATTTAGCTCTGCAGGCAGTTTCCTCACCAGATCTTTCTCCTGGTGAAACTGGTGCCCTTAGGAGCCGGTATGGCTGCTCACAGGGGCTTTTGAACTGGTGCCCTTAGGAGCCGGTATGGCTGCTCACAGGGGCTTTTGGACTGGTGCCCTTAGGAGCCGGTATGGCTGCTCACAGGGGCTTTTGAGCCCAGATCTGAACACAGCAGAACTGCATCCGAAGGCCCAATCCCGAATCATTTTAATTTAACCAGGCAAGTCAGTTAAGAACAAATTCTTATTTACAATGACGGCCTACCAAAAGGCCTCCTACGGGGACAAAAGACACATCACGACAAGAGACACCACACCACTACATAAAGAGAGACCTAACAACATAGCAAGGCAGAAACACATGACAACACAGCATGGTACCAACACAACATGGCAGCAGCACAAAACATGGTACAACATTGGGCACAGACAGCAGCACAAAGGGCAAGAAGGTAGAGACAACAATACATCACGTGAAACAGCCACAACTGTCAGTAAGAGTGTCCATGATTGAGTCTTTGAATGAAGAGATTGAGGTTTTTTTTGCAGCTCGTTCCAGTCGTTAGCTGCAGCGAACTGAAAAGAGGAGAGACCCAGGGATGTGTCTGCTTTGGGGGACCTTAAGTGTCCAGTGCAGTCCGTGGGTTTTCCTGAAAGTTATAATGTTTTTAGTGTGAGAGCTGTTTGCAAAAACCCACCTGAAACGTCTGCCTGTTTTGGTAGGATGGTGACATCACCGAGCGGTAAATGAGTTAATAGACCAATAAGAAAGAGTTCCAAACCTCTCTGCCAATAACAGCTAGTTTTCAGTTCTCCCCTCCCCACTCAGACCACTCCCAGACAGTCCTAGTAAAATTCTTGCTCTTTGCTAAGAAGCAATTTTTTGTTGTTGTTGACCATTTTAATTGAAAACAATCACCATAAGGTATGTAATTGTTACCCAGAAATGATTTGATATTGAGCTGAAAACAGCTGCATTGGACCTTTTAATCTCTTACAGTTGAAACTCTGGTTGTAAAACTGCCTTCAATATACTTCCTGATTCTAGTCTGTTTCTTGAAATAAATGATCATGTATATATCCCCTGCTATATCTTTATTCATCAAAATCATTTCAATGTAAACAAACCACAACCATACAATTAAACTTGCATGAATAGACGGACATTTTTACTTAATTAAAAACTCAATTCCTGGGAGTATGTTGGAATTTATTAGGACAACTTTTCCAATTATGTACAATAGGAGGTTTCAAGACATACAGGGGTGACCTGCAGATCGTTTTAAGTTGGGGAGATTAACTCAATATACTTTAAAATGACTCAAAAATCAACTCTAAACTGTGTAGAAATCAACATTTACCTTCATTCAGACAGTTTCTTGTCGGTCCAGCTGGCTAATAATCACCGAAATTAAAACTAGACAGTCGGGGATCATCAAAAATTTCCTTAAACAAGGCGAGGAAATGTAACACCTCAAACACTGAATGTGGCGTCTGGGATTGACAAGCCATCAAACATCGAATCAAAACAGAAGCAGGTGTGTATGTTGTCCCTCACCTGTCTGCGAGCGAGGCCTTTCCACACCGACTCCCTACCCTCTTACTTCCGCTCGGTCGCGCAATTTATCCCGATCATCCCCCATCCAGTGGTTAACCAGACTCTCGGTCCCATATGAACCAGTGGTTAACCAGTCTCTCGGTCCCATGTTCCAGTGGTTAACCAGTCTCTCTGTCCCATGTTCCAGTGGTTAACCAGTCTCTCGGTCCCATGTTCCAGTGGTTAACCAGTCTCTCGGTCCCATGTTCCAGTGGTTAACCAGTCTCTCTGTCCCATGTTCCAGTGGTTAACCAGTCTCTCGGTCCCATGTTCCAGTGGTTAACCAGTCTCTCTGTCCCATGTTCCAGTGGTTAACCAGTCTCTCGGTCCCATGTTCCAGTGGTTAACCAGTCTCTCGGTCCCATGTTCCAGTGGTTAACCAGTCTCTCTGTCCCATGTTCCAGTGGTTAACCAGTCTCTCGGTCCCATGTTCCAGTGGTTAACCAGACTCTCGGTCCCATATGAACCAGTGGTTAACCAGTCTCTCGGTCCCATGTTCCAGTGGTTAACCAGTCTCTCGGTCCCATGTTCCAGTGGTTAACCAGTCTCTCGGTCCCATGTACCAGTGGTTAACCAGTCTCTCTGTCCCATGTACCAGTGGTTAACCAGTCTCTCTGTCCCATGTACCAGTGGTTAACCAGTCTCTCGGTCCCATGTACCAGTGGTTAACCAGTCTCTCGGTCCCATGTTCCAGTGGTTAACCAGTCTCTCTGTCCCATGTTCCAGTGGTTAACCAGTCTCTCTGTCCCATGTACCAGTGGTTAACCAGTCTCTCGGTCCCATGTTCCAGTGGTTAACCAGTCTCTCTGTCCCATGTACCAGTGGTTAACCAGTCTCTCGGTCCCATGTTCCAGTGGTTAACCAGTCTCTCGGTCCCATGTTCCAGTGGTTAACCAGTCTCTCGGTCCCATGTTCCAGTGGTTAACCAGTCTCTCTGTCCCATGTACCAGTGGTTAACCAGTCTCTCGGTCCCATGTTCCAGTGGTTAACCAGTCTCTCGGTCCCATGTTCCAGTGGTTAACCAGTCTCTCGGTCCCATGTACCAGTGGTTAACCAGTCTCTCGGTCCCATATGAACCAGTGGTTAACCAGTCTCTCGGTCCCATGTTCCAGTGGTTAACCAGTCTATCGGTCCCATGTACCAGTGGTTAACCAGTCTCTCGGTCCAGTCTCTACAATATGTTGTAGTCATGCTGTCTTGTCCTGTGCAATATGTTGTAGTCATGCTGTCTTGTCCTGGGCAATATGTTGAAGTCATGCTTTCTTGTCCTGTGCAATATGTTGAAGTCATCTGTCTTGTCCTGGGCAATATGTTGAAGTCATGCTGTCTTGTCCTGGGCAATATGTTGAAGTCATCTGTCTTGTCTTGGGCAATATGTTGAAGTCATCTGTCTTGTCCTGGGCAATATGTTGAAGTCATCTGTCTTGTCCTGGGCAATATGTTGTAGTCATCTGTCTTGTCCTGGGCAATATGTTGAAGTCATGCCGTCTTGTCCTGGGCAATATGTTGAAGTCATCTGTCTTGTCCTGGGCAATATGTTGTAGTCATCTGTCTTGTCCTGGGCAATATGTTGAAGTCATGCTGTCTTGTCCTGGGCAATATGTTGAAGTCATCTGTCTTGTCCTGGGTAATATGTTGAAGTCATGCTGTCTTGTCCTGGGTAATATGTTGAAGTCATGCTGTCTTGTCCTGGGCACTATGTTGTAGTCATGCTGTCTTGTCCTGGGCACTATGTTGTAGTCATGCTGTCTTGTCCTGGGCACTATGTTGTAGTCATGCTGTCTTGTCCTGGGCAATATGTTGTAGTCGTGCTGTCTTGTCCTGGGCAATATGTTGTAGTCGTGCTGTCTTGTCCTGGGCAATATGTTGTAGTCATGCTGTCTTGTCCTGGGCAATATGTTGAAGTCATGCTGTCTTGTCCTGGGCAATATGTTGAAGTCATGCTGTCTTGTCCTGGGCAATATGTTGAAGTCATGCTGTCTTGTCCTGGGTAATATGTTGAAGTCATCTGTCTTGTCCTGGGCAATATGTTGAAGTCATGCTGTCTTGTCCTGGGTAATATGTTGTAGTCATGCTGTCTTGTCCTGGGTAATATGTTGTAGTCATGCCGTCTTGTCCTGGGCAATATGTTGAAGTCATCTGTCTTGTCCTGGGCAATATGTTGTAGTCATCTGTCTTGTCCTGGGCAATATGTTGAAGTCATGCTGTCTTGTCCTGGGCAATATGTTGAAGTCATCTGTCTTGTCCTGGGTAATATGTTGAAGTCATGCTGTCTTGTCCTGGGTAATATGTTGAAGTCATGCTGTCTTGTCCTGGGCACTATGTTGTAGTCATGCTGTCTTGTCCTGGGCACTATGTTGTAGTCATGCTGTCTTGTCCTGGGCACTATGTTGTAGTCATGCTGTCTTGTCCTGGGCAATATGTTGTAGTCGTGCTGTCTTGTCCTGGGCAATATGTTGTAGTCGTGCTGTCTTGTCCTGGGCAATATGTTGTAGTCATGCTGTCTTGTCCTGGGCAATATGTTGAAGTCATGCTGTCTTGTCCTGGGCAATATGTTGAAGTCATGCTGTCTTGTCCTGGGCAATATGTTGAAGTCATGCTGTCTTGTCCTGGGTAATATGTTGAAGTCATCTGTCTTGTCCTGGGCAATATGTTGAAGTCATGCTGTCTTGTCCTGGGTAATATGTTGTAGTCATGCTGTCTTGTCCTGGGTAATATGTTGTAGTCATGCTGTCTTGTCCTGGGCAATATGTTGAAGTCATGCTGTCTTGTCCTGGGTAATATGTTGTAGTCATGCTGTCTTGTCCTGGGTAATATGTTGTAGTCATGCTGTCTTGTCCTGGGTAATATGTTGTAGTCATGCTGTCTTGTCCTGGGTAATATGTTGTAGTCATGCTGTCTTGTCCTGGGCAATATGTTGAAGTCATGCTGTCTTGTCCTGGGTAATATGTTGTAGTCATGCTGTCTTGTCCTGGGTAATATGTTGTAGTCATGCTGTCTTGTCCTGGGCAATATGTTGAAGTCATCTGTCTTGTCCTGGGCAATATGTTGAAGTCATGCTGTCTTGTCCTGGGCAATATGTTGTAGTCATGCTGTCTTGTCCTGGGCAATATGTTGTAGTCATGCTGTCTTGTCCTGGGCAATATGTTGTAGTCATGCTGTCTTGTCCTGGGCAATATGTTGTAGTCATGCTGTCTTGTCCTGGGCAATATGTTGAAGTCATGCTGTCTTGTCCTGGGCAATATGTTGAAGTCATGCTGTCTTGTCCTGGGCAATATGTTGAAGTCATGCTGTCTTGTCCTGGGCAATATGTTGAAGTCATGCTGTCTTGTCCTGGGCAATATGTTGAAGTCATCTGTCTTGTCCTGGGTAATATGTTGAAGTCATCACGTCGGCCATATTTGGCCCAACCATTACATCATCTTTAACAGTCTACATCCCATTAACACTCTGTGTCCTACACAGGAGACAGTCTACATCCCATTAACACTCTATATCCTACACAGGAGACAGTCTACATCCCATTAACACTATGTCCTACACAGGAGGCAGTCTACATCCCATTAACACTCTGTGTCCTACACAGGAGACAGTCTACATCCCATTAACACTCTGTGTCCCACACAGGAGACAGTCTACATCCCATTAACACTCTGTGTCCCACACAGGAGGCAGTCTACATCCCATTAACACTCTGTGTCCTACACAGGAGACAGTCTACATCCCATTAACACTCTATGTCCCACACAGGAGACAGTCTACATCCCATTAACACTGTCCCACACAGGAGGCAGTCTACATCCCATTAACACTCTGTGTCCTACACAGGAGACAGTCTACATCCCATTAACACTCTATGTCCCACACAGGAGACAGTCTACATCCCATTAACACTGTCCCACACAGGAGACAGTCTACATCCCATTAACACTATGTCCTACACAGGAGACAGTCTACATCCCATTAACATTCTATGTCCTACACAGGAGACAGTCTACATCCCATTAACACCATGTGTCCTACACAGGAGACAGTCTACATCCCATTAACACTCTGTGTCCCACACAGGAGACAGTCTACATCCCATTAACACCCTGTGTCCTACACAGGAGGCAGTCTACATCCCATTAACACTCTGTGTCCTACACAGGAGACAGTCTACATCCCATTAACACTATGTGTCCTACACAGGAGACAGTCTACATCCCATTAACACTGTCCCACACAGGAGACAGTCTACATCCCATTAACACTGTCCCACACAGGAGACAGTCTACATCCCACACAGGAGACAGTCTACATCCCATTAACACTGTCCCACACAGGAGACAGTCTACATCCCATTAACACTCTGTGTCCTACACAGGAGGCAGTCTACATCCCATTAACACTGTCCCACACAGGAGACAGTCTACATCCCATTAACACTCTGTGTCCCACACAGGAGACAGTCTACATCCCATTAACACTCTGTGTCCCACACAGGAGGCAGTCTACATCCCATTAACACTCTGTGTCCCACACAGGAGGCAGTCTACAACCCATTAACACCATATGTCCTACACAGGAGACAGTCTACATCCCATTAACACCTCGTGTCCTACACAGGAGACAGTCTACATCCCATTAACACTCTGTGTCCCACACAGGAGGCAGTCTACAACCCATTAACACTCTGTGTCCCACACAGGAGACAGTCTACATCCCATTAACACTCTGTGTCCCACACAGGAGACAGTCTACATCCCATTAACACTCTATGTCCCACACAGGAGACAGTCTACATCCCATTAACACTCTATGTCCCACACAGGAGACAGTCTACATCCCATTAACACTCTGTGTCCCACACAGGAGACAGTCTACATCCCATTAACACTCTGTGTCCTACACAGGAGGCAGTCTACATCCCATTAACACTGTCCCACACAGGAGACAGTCTACATCCCATTAACACTCTATGTCCCACACAGGAGGCAGTCTACATCCCATTAACACTCTGTGTCCCACACAGGAGGCAGTCTACATCCCATTAACACTCTATGTCCCACACAGGAGACAGTCTACATCCCATTAACACTCTGTGTCCCACACAGGAGACAGTCTACATCCCATTAACACTCTGTGTCCCACACAGGAGGCAGTCTACATCCCATTAACACTCTATGTCCCACACAGGAGGCAGTCTACATCCCATTAACACTGTCCCACACAGGAGACAGTCTACATCCCATTAACACTATGTCCTACACAGGAGACAGTCTACATCCCATTAACATTCTATGTCCTACACAGGAGACAGTCTACATCCCATTAACACTATGTCCTACACAGGAGACAGTCTACATCCCATTAACACTCTGTGTCCCACACAGGAGACAGTCTACATCCCATTAACACCATGTGTCCTACACAGGAGACAGTCTACATCCCATTAACACTCTGTGTCCCACACAGGAGACAGTCTACATCCCATTAACACCCTGTGTCCTACACAGGAGGCAGTCTACATCCCATTAACACTCTGTGTCCTACACAGGAGACAGTCTACATCCCATTAACACTATGTGTCCTACACAGGAGACAGTCTACATCCCATTAACACTGTCCCACACAGGAGACAGTCTACATCCCATTAACACTCTGTGTCCCACACAGGAGACAGTCTACATCCCATTAACACTCTATGTCCCACACAGGAGACAGTCTACATCTATTTGAAGGAGTTAACATGAAGAACCTATAAATAAGACATTATATTATGTATAAATTACAAAGTGAATATTTGACTAAGACCACAAATCAACAGTCCTTCAATCAACAGTCCTTTACTGAGAAGAAGGAATGGGTATGGAACCATAACGAGTTCTGTAAAGGACTCCATTTTGTCTCCGTAGTTACCCGACTGTTCTGTTTTGTACGTCAATAAAACAAATAAATGTTGTCTGGAAGATGAGTTTGTAAGAATTTGTCTTCTCAGTTTTAAGTATTTTTCCTGATGTTATTACACATTAGACCATCAGAGGGCAGACTAAACCACAGCGTGTGGTTATATAGCCCGGTTGGGGAGAAGCACAGAGCTCTGATTGGGGACAGAACTCATTAGTTTAGAGCGTTTGTGATCCTCTTATATAAGGGTATTAATGACAGTCTCCCTCAGCTCTTTGCTCCCGTTGGGAGAGGACGGGGTCTGCTAATGACAGTCCCTCAGCTCTTTGCTCCCGTTGGGAGAGGACGGGGTCTGCGGAGAGACAATCGGTCCAAGTTAAACCTACAGGGAGACAGGGGTTGTGTCTGTCCCAAATTGCACTATTTAGTTTCCACTACATAGGGAATGGGGTACCATTTGAGATGCAGGCTTGGTTAGTAGGGAGACCGAGGGGGCCCCAATAACAGACTCCACTTTAAAATGTATAGATTCTTCACTAATCATTTATAGTCTAAGCAAATGTTGAGGGTGGCAAAATATACACAACAAAAAATATAAATGGCAACATGTAAAGTGTTGGTTTCATGAGCTGAAATAAAAGATCCCAGAAATGTTCCATACGCACAAAAAGCTTATTTCTCTCAAATGTTGTGAACAAATTTGTTTACATCCCTGTTAGTGAGCCTTTCTCCTTTACCAAGAAAATCCATCCACCTGAAAGGTGTGGTATATCAAGAAGCTGATTAAACAGCATGGTCATTATATAGGTGCACCTTGTGCTGGAGACAATAAAAAAGCCACTCTCAAATGTGCAGTTTTGTCACACAACACGATGCTACAGATGTCTCAAGTTTTGAGGGAGTGTGCAATTGGCATGCTGACTACAGGAATGTCCAACAGAGCTATTGCCAGAGAATTTCATGTTAATTTCTCTACCATAAGCCGCCTCCAACGTCATTTTAGAGAATTTGTCAGTGCGTCCAGCAGGCCTCACAACCGCTGACCACGTGTGACCACGCCACGTGTGACCACGCCAGTCCAGGACCTCCACAACCGCTGACCACGTGTAACCACACCAGTCCAGGACCTCCACAACCGCTGACCACGTGTAACCACGCCAGTCCAGGACCTCCACAACCGCTGACCACGTGTAACCACGCCAGTCCAGGACCTCCACAACCGCTGACCACGTGTAACCACGCCACGTGTGACCACGCCACGTGTAACCACGCCAGTCCAGGACCTCCACATCCGGCTTCTTCACCTGTGGGATCGTCTTGAGACCAGCCATCCGGACAGCTGATGAAAGTGAGGGGGTATTTATGTCTGTAATAATGCTCGTTTGTGGGGGGAAATGAATTCTGATTGGCTGGGCCTGGCTCCCCAGTGGGTGGGCCTATGCCCTTTCAGGTCCACCCATGGCTGCGCCCCTTGCCCAGTCAGGTGAAAGCCATAGATTAGGGCCTAATTAATTTATTTCAATATGAACTAACGCTTATATGAACTTATATGAACTAACGCTGTAAAATAGTTGAAATTATTGCATGTTGCAATTTTTATATTTTTGTTCATTATAAAGTGCCAGATCTAATGTAAGGACCTGATCAATTTGCTTATAATTAATTTAATATCTATAGGTTAGGCCTATCAAGGCTTTATCAAGGCTTCAAGCTTTAAAAGCTGTTATTATTTGTTTAACATGCAGGTATTTGTTCCATCTCAGCACTAACACATTTAAATCAGCATAATGAATGGTTGTGTCCTTTTTTTACAGTGTAATTATATGTAATAAACACTAACAAGCGTTGTAGTTCATTGTAATAACTCAGTTACACTATAATAACAACATGTAACTGGTGGTAATTGCAGTCTGTAATTACAGAAGTATAACAACGAATGCTTGTTACAAGTTTCCACTAAATTTTCACTAAATTCACCAATCGAGTGTTTTTAGTTTCTTCTCACCGCTGCATCGCATTCAGTAATAACTATCACGATGTTGTAATTGTAACGGATGTGAAATGGCTAGCTAGTTAGCGGGTAACGACGGATCGTGGGTGACTGTTGTTGATGTCTGCAGAGGGTCCCTGGTTCGCGCCCGAGGTCGGGGCAAGGGGACGTACTAAAGTTATACTGTTACATAATCTCTTGTGGACAGATGCGCTGGGTGTCCCGAGATTACTTTGTCTCTAATTATGTTAATTGCCCATTAATTGCACACTCTTCAAAATGTCCGCTGAATGTTGTTGATAGAACTTGTACCGTTTTGCATTAACTTGGTTGAGTTTACAAAAA
>NW_024059099.1:0-41279 GCF_016432855.1 Salvelinus namaycush | reverse complement strand
ATTAAATGGACTATTTATCAATAGTCTTACCAAAGAAACAGACAATATATGGCTTCAACAGGGACAGAGAGGTCAGTATACAGAGGAACGGATGATGTATATATTGCTTCAACAGTGGACAGAGAGGTCAGTCAGTAATACAGAGGAGTGATGATTATATGCTCAACAAGTGCAGAGAGGTCAGTACTACAGAGGACGTGATGATATATATGGCTTCAACAGGAACAGAGAGCGTCAGTACTACAGAGGATGTGATGATATATATGGCTCAACAGTGACAGAGAGGTCAGTCAGATACAGAGGCGTGAGATGATATATACGGCTCAAACAGTAACAGAAGAGGGTCATCAGTATACAGATGACGTGATGTATATATGCTTCAACAGTGACAAGAGAGGTCAGTACTACAGAGGACGTGATGATATATATGTGGCTTCACAGTGACAGGAGAGTGTCAGTCAGTAAGACAGAGGACGTGATGATATATATGGCTTCAAACAGTGACAGGAGAGGTCAGGCAGTAAACTACAGAGGACGTGATGATATATACGCTTCAACAGTGACAGGAGAGTGTCAGTACTACAGAGGACGTGATGATATATATGGCTTCAACAGTGACAGAGAGGTCAGTCAATTACTACAGAGGGGTACTGATGATTACATATAGGCTTCAAACAGTGACAGATGAGGTCAGTCAGTCTACAGAGGACTTGATGATATATAGCTTCAACATAACAGCGAGGTCAGTCAGGTACTACAGAGGACGTGATGATATATAGGCTTCAACAGTGACAGAGAGGTCAGTCAGTACTACAGAGGACCGTGATGATTATATATGGCTTCAACAGTGACAGAGAGGTCAGTACTACAGAGGAACATGATGATAGATATGGCTTCAAACAGTGACAGAGAGAGTCAGTCAGTACTACAGAGGATGTGATGATATATATGGCTTCACAGTGTCAGAGAGGTCAAGTACTACAGAGGATATGACAATACGATGATAATCGGGCTTCAACAGTGACAGAGAGTCAGTCAGTACTACAGAGGATGTGATATATATATGCTGCAACATGACAGACGAGGTCAGTCAAGTACTACTAGAGGACGTGATGAATTTATGGCTCAACAGTGACAGAGGAGGTCAGTCAGTAACTACAGAGGACGTGATGATAATATGCCTTCAAACAGTGACAGACGAGGTCAGTCAGTACTACAGAGAACGTGCATAGATATACATGGCCTTCAACCGGACAGAGAGGCGAGTACTACAGACGGATATGATGCATATATATGCTTTCAACAGTAACACAAGAGAGGTCAGCAGACTACAGAGGAACCGTCGACACTGAATTAATGGCTCAAACAGTGACAGAGAGGTCAGTCAGGACTACAGAGGACGGATGATATATATGGCTTCAATAGTGACAGAGAGCGTCAGTCAGTACTACAGAGGACGTGATGATCTATATGGCTTCAAAAGTGACAGAGAGGTCAGTCAGTACTACAGAGGAACGTGAGGATATATATGGCTTAAACAGTGACAGAGAGGTCAAGTCAGTACTACAGAGGACGTGATGATATATATGGCTTCACAGTGACAGAGAGGTCAGTACTACAGAGGACGTGATGAATATATGGCTTCAACAAGTTTGACAGAGAGGGTCAGTCGAGTACTACCGAGGACCGTGATGATATATATGGCTTCAACAGTGACCAGAGAGGCAGTCAGTATACAGAGGACGTGATGATATATATGGCTTCAACAGTAACAGAGAGGTCAGTACTACAGAGGACGTGTGATATATATGGCTTTCAACAGTGACAGAGAGGTCAGTCAGTACTACAGAGGACGTGATGACTATATATGGCTTCAACAGTGACAGAGAGGTCAGTCACGTACTACAGGGACGTGATGTATATATGGCTTAACAGGACAGAGAGGTCAGTACTACAGAGATAATGAAGATATTATGGCTTCAACAGTGACCAGAGAGGTCAGTCCGTACTACAGAGGATGTGCGATATTATATGGCTTCAACAGTGACAAGAGAGGTCAGTCAGATACAGAGGACGTGATGATATATATGGCTTCAAATCAGTGACAGCGAGGTCAGTCGTACTACAGAGGACGTGATGATTAATAGGCTTCAACAGTTGGACAGGAGGGCAGTCAGTACTACAAGGACGTGATGATATATATGGCTTCACAGTGACAGAGAGTCAGTACTACAGAGGATATGATGATATATCTCGGCTTCAACAGTAACAGAGAGTCTGTCAGTACTACAGAGGACGTGAGATTATATGGCTCAACAGTAACAGAGATGGGTCAGTACTACAGAGGCGTGAGAATAATGCGCTCAACAAGTGACAGAGAGGTCAGTCAGTACTACAGAAGGACGTGAGATAAATGGCTCAACGTGACGAGAGGTCAGTCAGTAATAACAGAGGACGTGCATGAATATATATGGCTTCAACAGTGACAGAGAGGTCAGTCAGTACTCAAGAGGACGTGATGATATATATGGCTTCAACCGTGACAGAGAGGTCAGTCAGTACTAACGAGGACGTGATGATATATATGGCTTCAAACAGTGACAGATAGGTCAGTACTACAGAGAGTGATGATTATATGGCTTCAAACAAGTGACATGAGAGGTCAGCAGTACTCAGAGACGTGATGATATATATGGCTGCAACAGTGACAGAGAGATGAGTCAGGTATTACAGAGGCCGTGAGCTACTTATGGCTTCAACAGTGACAGAGAGGTCAGTCAGTATAAGAGGACTGTTTTTGCTGATATATATGCTTCAACAGTGACAGAGAAGTCAGTCGAGTACTACAGAGACGTGATGACTATATATGGCTTCAACAGTGGACAGAGAGGTCAGTCAGTAATACAGAGGACGTGATGATATATATGGCTTCAACAGGGCAGAGAGGTCAGTCAGTACTACAGAGGACGTGATTATATATATGGCTTCAACAGTGAACAGAGAGGTCAGTCAGTACTACAGAGGACTAGTGAGGATATATCGGCTTCAACAGTGACAGGGAGGTCAGTCAGTTTTTTTTTTTTTTTTTTTTACGACAGAGGATGTGATGTATATATGGCTTCAACAGTGACAGAGATGTCAGTCAGTCTACAGAGGATGTCGATGAATATATAGGCTTCAACAGTGACAGAGAGGTCAGGCAGTAATACAGATAGGACTGATGATATATATGGCTTAACAGTGACAGACGACGGTCAGTCAAGTACTACAGAGGGACGGGAGGATAGATATGGCTTAAACAGTAAACAGAGAGGTCATACTACAGAGGACGTGATGATATATATGCTTCAACGTGACAGAGAGGTCAGTCAGATACTACAGAGGACTGGATGATATATATGCTTCAAACAGTAACAGAGAGGTGCAGTACTACAGAGACGTGATGATATATATGGCTTCAACAGTGACAGAGAGGGTCAGTCATTTACTACAGAGGAAGTGAGATATATATGGCTTCACAGGGACAGAGAGGTCAGTACTACAGGAGGAGCGTGATGATATATATGCTTCAACAGGGACCAGAGAGGTTCAGTCAGTACTACAGAGGATCGTTAGTGTGATATATATGGAGTCAACAGTGACAGAGAGGTCAGTCAGTACTAAAGAGGGACGTGATGATATCTATGGCTTCAACAGTGAGCAGATTCGAGGTCAGTAATACAGAGGACGTGAGATCGATATGGCTTCAACAGTACAGAAGGAGGTCCATACTACAGAGGAGTGATGATATATATGCGCTCCAAAACAGTGAAGAAGGATGAGTCAGTAAGTAACTACAGAGGACGTGATGATATATATCGGCTTCATACAGTGGACAGAGAGGTCAGTCAGTACTACAGGACGTGATGATTATATATGCTTCAACAGTGACAGAGAGGTCAGTCAGGAATACAGCGGACGTGATGATATATATGGCTTCAACAGTGGACAGAGAGGTCAGTCAGTACTACGAGGACGTGATGATAATATCGGCTTCACAGTGACAGAGAGGTCAGTCAGTACTACAGAGGACGTGATGATATATATGGCTCACAGTAACAGAGAGGTCAGTACTACAGAGGACGTGATGATATATATGGCTTCAACAGTGACAGAGAGGTCAGTCAGTATACTACAGGGACGTGAGATATATATGCTTCAACGATGAGAGATGAGCGTTTCAGGTCAGTACTACAGAGGAAGTTGATGATAATATGGCCTTCAACAGTGACGAGGGGTCAAGTCAGTACTACAGAGGACGTGATGATATATATGGCTTCAACAGTGACCAGAGAGAGCGTCAGTCCGTACTAACAGAGGACGTTGATGAGTATATATGGCTTCAACCGTAACAGAGACGGTCAGTACAGTACTTGACAGAGGACGTGATGATATATAATGGCTTCAAACAGTGGGAAACCCCCAGATGCCAGTACTACAGAGGACGTGGAGATTATATATGCTTCACAGTGACAGACGAGGTCAGTACTACAGAGGACGTGAGGATATATATGGCTTCAACAGTGACAGAGTCCAGTACTACAGAGGACGTGCATGATATATATGGCTCAACAGTGACAGACGAGGTCAGTCAGTACTACACGGGACGTGAGGATATATATGGGGATCAACAGTGACAGAGAGGTCAGTCAGTACTCAGACGGACGTGCTGATATATATGGCTCAACAGTGACAGCGGCAGTAACTACAGAGGACGTGCATGATATATATGTTCAACAAGTGACAGAGACGGTCCGTACTAAGAGGACGTGATGAGTATATATGTCTTCAACAGCGTACAGGAGAGGTCAGTTCAGTCGTACTACGAGGATGTGATGATTATAGATGGCTTCAACAGTGGAACAGAGAGGTCAGTAAGTACTACAGAGGGACGTGATGATATATATGGCTTCAACAGTGACAGAGAGGTCAGTCAGTACTACAGAGGACGTGATGATATATATGGCTTCAACCAGGACAGAGAGCGTCAGTCAGTACTACCGAGGACGTGATGATTATATATGCTTCAACAGGACAGAGAGGTCAGTCAGTTACTACAGAGGACGTGATGATATATTATATGGCTTCAACAGTGAAAGAGAGGTTCAGCAGTATACAGAGGACGTGATGAGATATATGGCTTCATACAGTGAAAGAAGATGTCAGTCAGTTACAGAGGACGTGATGACTCATATGGCTTCAACAGTGAAGAGAGGTCAGTCAGTACTACAGAGGACGTGGAGATAATATGGCTTAAAACAGTTGACAGAAGAGGTCAGCGTAACTACAGAGGAAGTGATGATATATATGGCTTCAACAGTAACAGAGAGGTCAGTCAGTTAACTACAGAGGAGTGAGGATAGATATGCTTCAACAGTGACAGAGAAGGTCAGCAGTACGACAGAGGATGTGATGATATCTATGGCTTCAACAGTAACAGAGAGGGCAGTCTGTACTACAGAGGACGTGATGATCTATATGGCTTCAACAGTGACAGAAGAGGTCAGTCAGTACTAAGAGGACGTGATGACTATATTTATGGCTTCAACAGTGACAGAGAGGTCAGTCAGTACTACAGAGGACGCGATGATATTATCCTGGCTTCAAACAGTAAAGACGAGGTCAGTACTACAGAGGACGTGATGATTATATATGGCTTCAACAGGACAGATGAGGTCATCAGTTACTACAGAGACGTGATGACTAATATGGTTCACAGTGACAGAGAGGGCTAGTCAGTACTACAGAGGACGTGATGAAATATATGGCTTCAACAGTGACAGAGAGGTCAGTACTACAGCGGAATGATGATACTATATGGCTTCAACACAGTGACAGAGAGCGTCAGTCAGTAGTACAGAGGAGGTGATATAATGGCTTCAACAGTGGACAGAGAGGTCAGTCAGTACTACAGAGGACGCCGTGATGAATATCTATGGCTTCAACAGTGACAGAGAGGTCAGTCAAGTACTACAGAGGACGTAGATGAGTCTATATGGCTTAACAGTGACAGAGAGGGCAGTCAGTACTACAGGGACGTTGATGATATATATGGCTTCAACAGTGACAAGGAGGTCAGTACTACAGAGGCATATGATGATATATAGGGCTTCAACAGTAACAGAGAGGTCAGTCAGTACTACAGAGGACGTGAGATATATATGGCTTCAACAGTAACAGAGAGGTCAGGCAGTGACTACAGAGGACGTAGATGAATTATATATGGCTTCAACAGTAACAGAAGAGGTCAATACTACAGGAGGACGTGCATGATATAGTATGGCTTCAACAGTGACAGAGAGGTCAGTCAGTACTAAGAGGACGTGATGATATATATGGCTTCAACAGTGACCAGAAGAGGTCAGTCAGTACTACCAGAGGACGTGATGAATATATGCTTCAACAGTGACAAGACGGAGGGATCAGTCAGTTACTACAGAGGACGTGATGATATATAGGGCTTACAACAGTGACAGAGAGGTCAGTCCGTACTACAGAGGACGTGATGATATATATGGCTTCAACACAGTGACAGAGAGGTCAGTACTATAAAGAGGACCGTGATGAAGATATATGGCTTCACAGTGACAGAGAGGTCAGTCAGTACTACAGAGGAGTGATGATATATAATGGCTTCAAACAGTGACAGAGGATCAGTCAGATTACAGAGGACGTGATGATATATATGGCTTCAAACAGTGACAGAGAGAGCAGTCATACTACAGAGGACGTGATGATATATATGGCGTCAACAGTGACAGAGAGTCAGTCAGACTACAGAGTGACGTGATGATATAATGGCGTGCAACAGTGACCAGATGAGGTCAGCAGTACTACAGAGGACGTGACGATAATATGGCTCAACAGTGACAGAGAGGTCCAGTCAGTACACATGAGGACGTGATGATATCTATGGCTATCAAACAGGACAGAGGAGGTCAGTCAGTACTACAGAGGACGGATGATATATATGGCGTCAACAGTGACAGAGGGGTCAGTTCAGTACTACAGAGGATGTGATGATATAGATGTGCTTTCAACAGTGACAGAGATGTCAGTCAGTACTACAGGGAGGATCTTGAATGAGGATAATATGGCTTCAAACAGTGACAGAGCGGTCCGTCAGACTACAGAGGAGTGATGTATCTATTCCTTCAACAGGACAGAGAGGTCAGTCAGTTACTACAGAGGACGTGATGATATATATGGCTTCAACAGTAACAGAGAGGTCAGTACTACAGAGGACGTGATGATATATATGGCTTCAACAGTGACAGAGAGGTCAGTCAGTACACAGAGGACGTGATGATATATATGGCTTCAAACAGTAACAGAGAGGTCAGTACTACAGAGGACGTGAGGATATATATGGCTTCAACAGTGGACAGAGAGGTCAGGCAGTACTACAGAGGACGTTGATGACTATATGGCTTCAACAGTGACAGAAGAGGCAGTATACAGCGGACGTGATGATATATATGGCTTAAAAGGACAGAGAGGTCAGTCAGTACTACAGAGACGTGATGATATATATGTTCAACAGTGACAGAAGAGGTCAGTCAGTACTACAGAGGACGTGCTGATATATATGGCTTCAACAGTGAAGAGAGGTAAGTACTACAGAGCGACGTGTGAATATATGCTCAACAGTGAAGAGAGGTCAGACTACAGAGACGGATGATATATATGGCTAACGTGACAGGGCAGGCAGTATACAGAGGATCTGATGATATATATGGCTTCAACAGTGACAGAGAGTCAGTCAGTACTACAGAGGACGTGATGTATATATGCTTCAAACAGTGACAGAGAAGGTCAGTCCCCAGTACTACAAGAGGACGTGAGTATATATGGCTTCAACAGTGAACAGAGGCCCGTACTACAGAGGACGTGATGCTATATATGGCTTCAACCGTTGCAGAGAGGGCAGTCCACAGCGGACGTGATGCTTATATGCTTCAACAGTCCGAGGGTCAGCAGTACACAGAGATGTGATTGAGAATAGGCTTTCAAACCGTGACGAGAGGTCAGCAGACTAAGAGGCCCCGCCCCCTACTATGTGAAATATTATTCTGGCTCACAAAACGAGCTGTAGACAAGGAATTAAGAGTTCAGTAGATAGCGAAGACGTGCTTCTCTTATGCTTCATAATCACAACCCTAGGACGATGAGGGCTATCACACGCGTCTCCCTAGGACTTTCTCCAGAGGCACGCCCGATTACCGACCTATCTAGGACTAGAGGATCACGTGCCGAGACCGGGCCACACGCGTACGTATACAGAGCGTCGTTTTCCTACTATGTGTCGCCCCTAGCTTAAGTACGGCACCCTGTGAGATAGCAATCACTCCCAGGTAGCCTATGCGCCGGCTCGCCGCCGAAAGTACCATAATCGTAGACCTCCGACTTCGCCCGTACAGCATATCATCTGACAATTACCCCAAGCAGCAAGACATCGACAACTGCCCGCAGATCAGAGGAAACTACCCCCAGCCTCCAGAAGTTCGACGAGTGCCCCATGCATCCTAAATGCTCAACACAAGTCATGCCAATGATGTGTTTCTTTACGTGCCAACTGCTGCACTCACAGAGAAGAGACAGCAGTAAGTATGGTCTTGTAACCGTGCCGATATGGTTACTAGACAATTGCACGCTTATGAGGAAGAAAACATCACGCACGAACAGAGACAGCGTCCGCCGTAAGCTCAGGCAGGCTGTCCCCCAAGCAACGACACGAGGACGGGACGATGAGTCATATGAGGATGTGATAAACAGTGACAGAGAGGTCAGTCAGTACTACAGAGGACGTGATGATATATAGGCTTCAACAGTGACCGAATGAGGTCAGTCAAGTACTACAGAGGAGTGATGATAGATATGACTTAAACAGTAACAGAGAGTCGTCAGTCCAGTACTACAGAGGACGTGATGATATATATGGCTTCAACTAGTGACAGATGAGGTCCGTCGTACTACAGAGGACGTGATGATATATTTACGGCTTCAACAGTAACAGAGAGGTTCAGTCTGTACTACAGAGGACGTGCTGATATATACGCTTCAACCAGTGACAGAGAGGTCAGTCAGTACTACAGAGGACGTGTGATTTATATGGCTTAAACAGTAACAGAGAGGTCAGTCTGTACTACAGAGGACGTGAGAATATATGGCTCAACAGTGACAGAGAGGTCAGTCAGTACGACAGAGGAAGTGAGATATATATGCTTCAAACAGTGACGGAGAGGTCAGCAAGTACTACAGAGAGACGTGATGATATATTGATTCAACAGTGAACAGACGAGGTCAGTCAGTACTACAGAGGACATGGATGATATATATGGCTTCAACAGTGACGAGAGGTCAGCAGTACTACGGGGACGTGCTGAGGATAAACAGCTGTAACATTGGTTCGGCACAGGACGGGCAGTTATGAAGAAAACCCTTGTTCAGCCAGAGAGTCAATATTTCCCTCGTGGCCCCAGGACATGGGACCCCAGCTGTAACAATATGACTGAGGCTGGGGACTGACACCCATGTTGGGGTGGGGTGTGGTGTTGTGTGTGGGTGTGTGTGTTGTGTGTGTGTTTTTGTTGTGTGTGTGGTGTAGTGTGTGTGTGTGGTGTGTGTGTGTGTGTGTGTGTTGTGTGTGTGTGTCAGTGTTACCTTCTTAATGAAAGTGATCCCATTACCATCCTCTACATATCCTGTTCATCTGGACAAACACACAACATGTCTGTCCTCTCTGAGAGGTCTGTCTGTTACAGGGCACCAGGCCTATGGATAAGATGTCCTCTATGAGAGGTCTGTCTGTCACATGGACCAGGCCTTAGGATAGAAGAGTCCTACTCAGAGGTCTATGGTCTGTCACAGGACCAGGCCTAATGGAACAAAGATTTCTCTCTGAGAGGCTCCTGTCTGTCACAGGGACAGGCTATGGACAAAATGTCCTCTCTGAGAGGTCTGTCTGTCACATGGACCAGCCTATGGATAAGTTGTCCTCTCTGAGAGTTGTCTGTCACAGGGACCAGGCCTATGGAAAAGCGTCCTCTCTGAGAGGTTGTCTGTCACAGGGACAGCTATGGTACAAGATGTCTCTCTGAGAGGTCTGTCTGTCAAGTACCAGGCATATGGACAAGATGTCACTCTCGTGAGGGCTGTCTGTCTGTCAGATGTGGACCAGCCTAGACAAGATAGACGCTTTTTCCTTCCCCAGGAAGAACGAGGCTGCATAGCAAATAGTATTGGACTTAGAGACCATGGTGTTACCGGGAGAGTGTAAAGGCAGTTGTTAACGGTCCGAGGTGTAAAGGATGTTGTTAACGGAGAGTGTAAGGCATGTTGTTTAACGGGACAGTTGTAAAGACATGTTGTTAACGGGAAGAGTGCAAAGGCATCGTGGTTAACGGGAGAGTGTAAAGCGCATGTGTTAACGGCGAGAGTGTAAAGGCATGTTGTTAATGGAGAGTGTAAAGGCATGTTGTTAAACGGTTCGAGAGTGTAAAGGATGTTTTTAACGGGACAGGTAAAGGCATGTTGTTAACGGGAGAGTGTAAAGGCGTAGTTGTTAACGGAGAGTGTAAAGGCGTGTTGTTAACGGAGGAGAGTGTAAAGGCGTGTTGTTAACGGGAGAGGTAAAGGCGTGTTGTTAACGGGAACCGAGCGTTAAAGGCGTGTTGTTAACGGGTGAGAGTGAAAGGCGTGGTGTTAACGGTGAGGAGTGAGCAGTGTAAAGGCATGTTGTTAAACTGGGACAGTTGTAAGGCATGTTGTTAACGGGAGAGTGTATAAGGCCTGTTGTGAACGGTGAGAGTGTAAAGGCGTGTTCTGTTTAACGGGAGAGTGTTAAAGGGCATGTTGTTAACGGGAGAGTGTAACGGCATGTTGTTAACGGGAGTGAGGGAAAGACGTGTTTTTTAAAGATCAGGAGAGTGTAAAGGCATGTTGTTAACGGGAGAGTGTAAAAGGCATGTTGTTAACGGCGAGAGTTTAAAGGCGTGTTGTTAACTGGAGAGTGTAAAGGCTGTTGTTAACGGGAGAGTGTAAAGGCATGTTGTTAACGGTGAACGTGTAAAGCATGTGTTAACGGAGAGTGTTAAAGGGTGTTGTAACGGGGTGAGGAGTGTAAAGCCTGTGGTAAACGGGAGAGGTAAAGGCATGTGTAACGGGAGAGTTGTTTAAAGGCATGTTGTTAACGGAGAGTGTAAAGGCATGTGTTAACGGGAGAGTGTAAAGCATGTTGTTAATGGTGAGAGTGTAAAGGCGTGTGTTAAGGTGAGAGTGTAAAGCATGGTTGTTAACGGAGAGTGTAAAGCATCTTGTAAAGGGAGAGTTGTAAAGGCAGTTGTTAACGGAGCGTGTTAAAGCACGTGTTAACGGGAGAGTGAAAAGGTGTGTGGTAACGGGAGAGTGTAAAGGCCTGTGGTTAACGGTGAGAGGGTACGGCATGTTGTTAAGGGAGAGGTAAAGGCATGTGTTAACATGATGAGTGATAAAGGCATGCGGTTATGTGTGACCTAATAATCAATAATCATGTGTTTCCATAAAGCCCCCATCACCAATTAATGGTCGTTTTGAGAATCAACAATAGCTATTTAACTGGGGTTTTACCAAGACTAGGTTTATACCTGATAGTCAGATCGGGTTTGCCAGCGCGATGGCCAAAGTGGTGTTGTGCGTTGTGATGTGGGTGAGGTGCGTGTGTGCATGCCAAGTGTGTGGGTTTGTTTGCGTGCTGGTGCGGTGTGCGTAAGTGTGCCGTGTTCAGTGCGCGCGTGAGTTGCGTCGTGCGTTGGTGTGTGTGTGTGTGTTGTGTGTAGGTGGTGTGTGTGTGGGGGCACAGTGTAATACAATGTTTAATCATCTGGGGCTTAGCTTAGTCAAATCCTGTGTTCTGTGTTTACCTGACAAACCCATCCTGTAACAGTTACAGACAGACACACGTTAAACTGAGAGAAACTGGAGACGTCAGTGGGGACAACACAGAAGGGGAGAAGGAGGAAAAGAGACAGCCCCCCCTTGTTAACGGCAGAGTGAAAGGAGGAAAGAAAGGAGACAGCTTAGCAGAAGTGAAAGAGGAGGAAAAGGAGACAGCTTAGCAGAGTGAAAGGAGGAAAGAAAGGAGACAGCTTAGCAGAGTGAAAGGAGGAGGGAAAAGGAGACAGCTAGAGGGTTGAAAGGAGGAGAAGGAGACAGATTAGCAGAATAAAAAGGATGGAAAGAAAGGAGTCAGCTAAGCAGAGTGAAAGGGGAGGAAAAGGAGACAGCTTAAGCAGGTGAAAGGAGGAATGAAAGGAGACAGCGTAGCCAGAGTGCCAGGAGGAAAAGGAGACAGGCTTAGCCAGAGTGAAAGGAGAAGAAAAGGAGACAGCTTAGCAGAGTGAAAGGAGGAGAAAAGAGACAGCTTAGCAGGGTTTGAAAGGAGAGGGGAAAAGGAGACAGGCTTAGCAGAGTGAAAGGAGGAGGAAAAGGAGGAAGCTTAGCAGCGATAGTGAAAGGAGGAAGAAAGGCGACAGCTATAGCAGAGTGAAAGGAGGAGAAAAGGAGGACAGATTAGCAGAGTGAAAGGGAGGAAGAAAGGAGACAGCGTAGCAGAGTGAAGGAGGAGGAAAGGAGACAGCTTAGCAGAGTGAAAGGAGGAGGGAAAAGGAGAAAGCTTAGCAGAGTGAAAGGAGTTCCTCCCTAGACAGCTTAGCAGAGTGAAAGGAGGAGGAAAAGAGCAGCTAGCAGAGGAAAGGAGGAGAACAGGAGACAGATTAGCAGAGTGAAAGGAGGAGGAAAGGAGACAGCTAACGTCGCAGATTGTGCACAATATTGTCTGTGTGTGTCTGTGGTGTTTGATGTTGTGTGAGGTGTATGTGTGTGTTTGGTGTGTGTGTGTTTGTTTGTGTGTGTGTTTGGTGTGTGGGTGTGTTTTTGGTGTGTGGGTGGGTGTGTGTGTTTGGCGTGTGTGTGTGTTTGCTGTGTGTGTGTGTGTTTGGTGTGTATGTGTGTGTGTGGTTGGTGTGTGGGTGTGTTTTTGGTGTGTGGGTGGGTGTGTGTGTTTGGTGGGTGTGTGTGTTTGGTGTATGTGTGTGTTTGGTGTGTTTGGTGTGTGTGTGTGTTTGGTGTGTGTGTGTGTGTGTGTGTTTGGTGTGTGTGTGTGTGTGTGTGTTTGCTGTGTGTGTGTGTGTGTGTTTGCTGTGTGTGTGTGTGTTTGCTGTGTGTGTGTGTGTGTGTGTGTGTGTGTGTGTGTGTGTGTGTGTGTGTGTTTGGTGTGTGTGTGTGTGTTTGGTGTGTGTGTGTGTGTTTGGTGTGTGTGTGTGTGTTTGGTGTGTGTGTGTGTGTGTTTGGTGCGTGTGTGTGTTTGGTGCGTGTGTGTGTTTGGTGTGTGTGTGTGTGTTTGGTGTGTGTTTGTGTGTGTGTTTGGTGCGTGTGTGTGTGTGTGTGTTTGCTGTGTGTGTGTGTGTGTTTGCTGTGTGTGTGTGTGTGTGTGTGTGTGTGTGTGTGTGTGTGTGTGTGTGTGTGTGTGTGTGTGTGTGTGTGTGTGTGTGTGTGTGTGTGTGTGTGTGTGTGTGTGTGTGTGTTTGGTGTGTGTGTGTGTTTGGTGTGTGTGTGTGTGTTTTGTGTGTGTGTGTGTGTTTGGTGTGTGTGTGTGTGTTTGGTGTGTGTGTGTATGTTTGGTGTGTGTGTTTGGTGTGCGTGTGTGTGTGTGTGTGTGTTTGGTGTGTGTGTGTGTGTGTTTGGTGTGTGTATAGGCAGGGGAGAGTCAGAGAGTCAGATTAAAATGAGTATATTTGATTGTTTCTCCTGTGAAGCCAGGGAGAACGCCTTGGCTTTCATAATGGGCCTGGCCAGATGAGTCTGAATGGAAAGGGAGGGACAGAGAGAGGAGAGAGAGGTTGAGGGCTGAGGGAGCGGGAGAGAGGGGAGAAGAGGGAGAGATGGAGAGGAGACAGAGGGAGAGAGGGGAGGCAGAGGAGTCAGATGAGAGACAGAGGGAGGAGAGGGGAGACAGGAGTCAGAGGAGAGACAGAGGGAGGAGAGGAGAGAGAGAGGAGAGAGGGGAGATATAGGGGAGACAGAGGAGAAACAGGGGGATGAGAGGGGAGACAGAGGAGACAGAGGAGAAACAGGAAGATGAGAGGGGAGACAGAGGGAGTGGGGAGACAGAGGGAGGGAAAGAGAGACAGAGAGAGGAGAGGGAAGTCAGAGGAGTCAGATGAGAGACAGAGGGATGAGAGGGGAGACAGAGGAGTCATATGAGAGACAGAGTGATGAGAGGGGAGACAGAGGGAGAGATTGGAGACAGAGGAGTCAAATGAAAGACAGAGGGATGAGAGGGGAGACAGAGGAGAAACAGGGGGATGAGAGGGGAGACAGAGGAGAAACAGGGGGATGAGAGGGGAGACAGAGGAGAAACAGGGGGATGAGAGGGGAGACAGAGGAGAAACAGGGGGATGAGAGGGGAGACAGAGGAGAAACAGGGGGAGGAGAGGGGAGACAGAGGAGAAACAGGGGGAGGAGAGGGGAGTCAGAGGGAGGAGAGGAGAGACAGAGGGATGAGAGGGGAGACAGAGGGAGAGAGGGGAGACAGAGGAGAGAGGGGAGACAGAAGAGTCAGAGGAGAGACAGAGGGAGGAGAGGAGAGACAGAGGGAGAGAGGGGAGACAGAGGGAGAGAGGGGAGACAGAGGGAGGAGAGGGGAGACAGAGGAGTCAGAGGAGAGACAGAGGGATGAGAGGGGAGACAGAGGGAGGGGAGGAGAGGGGAGACAGAAGAGTCAGAGGAGAGACAGAGGGAGAGAGGGGAGACAGAGGGAGAGAGGGGAGACAGAGGGAGGAGAGGGGAGACAGAGGAGTCAGAGGAGAGACAGAGGGATGAGAGGGGAGACAGAGGGAGGGGGAGACAGAGGGAGGGGAGGAGAGACAGAGGTAGGAGAGGGGAGACAGAGGGAGGGAGGGGAGACATAGGGAGGGGAGGAGAGACAGAGAGAGGAGAGGGGAGACAGATGGAGGGAGGGAGGGGAGGAGAGACAGAGAGAGGAGAGGGGAGATAGACGGACAGAGGGAGAAGGGGAGGAGGGAGGACATAGAGGGACTCAGGGAGGGGTAAGGGCTAATCCCAAGATATTGAGGAGGATTCCTGGGACACTGCTGCACTCCTTTGCTTTACAGAGTGTGACGGAGGGATGGATGGAAGGGGGAGGGAGGGAGGGAGGGAAATTAAGTGGTGGGAGAGAGAGTTGGATTTGGGATTTGGGATCTCCTTTCTCTCCTCAGTCTCCTTTGTGTTAAGCGTTTTCACAGTGTAGGGTCCCAGTGGTTTGGGGATTCTCTGCCCAGTGGAGTGAGTCTGTTGGGGGGGGCCCAAGCTTGGAGGTGACGGTGGAGCGCTGAGGAGATTAAAACACACTGAGATAATCAGGGATCAGTTCAGAGTCCTGGAAAGGGGGGGTCTTAGTCCGTGTCCACCCTAGCGAGGAGAAAGGGACGCTGTCCACTGTCCTGTGTCCTGGGTTAGTTACCACACATTCCCCCAACAGACATCTGTTAGGCTACTCTCTTTAAAAGACTGTTACTACCTCTCCCTGAAGACCCAGACATCCTCGTGTTCTCGTTGCACACCGACAACTCACACAACCACCACACATTATTCAGTTACAGAATCAAAGAGATTAAAACATCTTGGTCACTGCATCCAGAAACTCCACACACTCCATCCATCAATAGAGAAATGGGGAGGGGGAGTTACATAGACAAAAGGGAAGGGGGGTTACATAGAGAAATGGGAAGGGGGGTTACATAGAGAAATGGGAAGGGGGGTTACATAGAGAAATGGGAAGGGGGGTTACATAGAGAAATGGGAAGGGGGGTTACATAGAGAAAAGGGGAGAGGGGTTACATAGAGAAAAGGGGAGTGGGTACATAGAGAAAAGGGGAGAGGGGTTACATAGAGAAAAGGGGAGAGGGGTTACATAGAGAAAAGGGGAGAGGGGTTACATAGAGAAAAGGGGAGAGGGGGTTACATAGAGAAAAGGGGAGGGGGTTACATAGAGAAAAGGGGAGGGGGTACATAGAGAAAAGGGGAGGGGGTTACATAGAGAAAAGGGGAGAGGGGGTTACATAGAGAAAAGGGGAGGGGGTTACATAGAGAAAAGGGGAGGGGGTACATAGAGAAAAGAGGAGAGGGGGTTACATAGAGAAATGGGGAGGGGGTACATAGAGAAAAGAGGAGAGGGGTTACATAGAGAAAAGGGAAGTGGGGGTTACATAGAGAAATGGGAAGGGGGGTTACATAGAGAAAAGGGGAGAGGGGGTTACATAGAGAAAAGGGGAGTGGGGGTTACATAGAGAAAAGGGGAGTGGGTACATAGAGAAAAGGGGAGGGGGTTACATAGAGAAAAGGGGAGAGGGGGTTACATAGAGAAAAGGGGAGGGGGTTACATAGAGAAAAGGGGAGAGGGGGTTACATAGAGAAAAGGGGAGAGGGGGTTACATAGAGAAAAGGGGAGGGGGTACATAGAGAAAAGAGGAGAGGGGGTTACATAGAGAAATGGGGAGGGGGTACATAGAGAAAAGAGGAGAGGGGTTACATAGAGAAAAGGGAAGTGGGGGTTACATAGAGAAATGGGAAGGGGGGTTACATAGAGAAAAGGGGAGAGGGGGTTACATAGAGAAAAGGGGAGAGGGGGTTACATAGAGAAAAGGGGAGAGGGGGTTACATAGAGAAAAGGGGAGAGGGGGTTACATAGAGAAAAGGGGAGGGGGTACATAGAGAAAAGGGGAGAGGGGTTACATAGAGAAAAGGGGAGGGGGTACATAGAGAAAAGGGGAGAGGGGGTTACATAGACAAAAGGGGAGTGGGGGTTACATAGAGAAAAGGGGATGGGGGTTACATAGAGAAAAGGGGAAGGGGGGTACATAGACAAAAGGGAAGGGGGGGTTACATTAGGAAAAGGGGGGGGGGGTTACATTAGGAAAGGGGAGGGGGGTACATGGAGAAAAGGGGAGGGGGTTACATAGAGAAAATGGGAGGTGGGTTACATTAGGAAAGGGCGCTCACTGTTTTTTTGCTTCCGGACGAGACCTTTTATCTAATCTTCCCCAACAACTCCACAACTACTGTACACATTGTTAAGTGGTTACAGAATGAATGATGAAGTCAGCCTTATTACCAAAACTGCTGTCCTGTCTGTTATTGAGCAGTGCACTAGAAGTCTGAAATAGGCCTTTACTAGTCTGAAATTGTCTGTAATGGACTGCAATTCTGAAATAACAGTCTGAAAGTCGGATATAGTCTCTAGTTGTC
Source organism: Salvelinus namaycush (assembly GCF_016432855.1). Taxonomy (NCBI): domain Eukaryota; kingdom Metazoa; phylum Chordata; class Actinopteri; order Salmoniformes; family Salmonidae; genus Salvelinus; species Salvelinus namaycush. The sequence continues at coordinate 23,954 of NW_024059099.1, read as the reverse complement.
TCTAAATCATCTGAAATGGTCTGTAATGATAGTGGAACAGTCTGGAAGGTGAACGATCGTCGCTCAAGAAAGGTTCCTAGTACCTCCGTCTCCGTTCACGTCGTCAACCACAACATGAAACCATATGGTCTATCCCAAATGGCACCCTGCTATCCCCTACATAGTGCACTACTTTCTAACTGAGCCCTATGGGTCCTGGTCAAAAGTAGTGCACTATGTATGGAATAGGGTGCCATTTGGGACACATCTGTGATCTGAGGAAAACAATTATAGGTCGACTCATTTAGCCCTATATATTGTGGTGAGGGTGAGTTCATATACCAAATACAAAATTGACATTTTAGTACCTTGCAAAGACTCACCTCAAAACTCTGTTCTTATTTAGCATCAATTGTTTAAAAAAAATGTTTTTCTTTCATGCTGGAATGAGCAACAGCTGATAAGATACGATTCCTTCGAATAAGACGATTAGAAGATATTTTGTCAGCATAAAGGTAAGACCCAGATGCAGACCGTGTCAAAGTAACAATGTTTATTACAGCAACAGAGGCAAAGGTACAGGACGGCAGGCAGGCTCAGGGTCAGGGGCAGGCAGAGTGGTCAGGGGCAGGCAGAATGGTCAGGGGCAGGCTCAGGGTCAGGGGCAGGCTCAGGGTCAGGGGCAGGCAGATTGGTCAGAGGCAGACAGAGTGGTCAGGGGCAGGCAGAGTGGTCAGGGCCAGGCTCAGGGTCAGGGGCAGGCTCAGGGTCAGGGGCAGGCAGAGTGGTCAGGGGCAGGCTCAGGGTCAGGGGCAGGCAGAATGGTCAAGGGCAGGCAGAGTGGTCAGGGGCAGGCAGATTGGTCAGGGGCAGGCAGAGTGGTCAGGGGCAGGCAGAGTGGTCAGAGGCAGGCAGAGTGGTCAGGGGCAGGCTCAGGGTCAGGGGCAGGCAGAGTGGTCAGGGGCAGGCAGAGTGGTCAGGGGCAGGCTCAGGGTCAGGGGCGGGCAGAGTGGTCAGAGGCAGGCAGATTGGTCAGGGGCAGGCAGAGTGGTCAGGGGCAGGCAGAGTGGTCAGGGGCAGGCAGAGTGGTCAGGGGCAGGCAGATTGGTCAGGGGCAGGCAGATTGGTCAGGGGCAGGAAGAGTGGTCAGGGGCAGGCAGAGTGGTCAGGGGCAGGCAGAGTGGTCAGGGGCAGGCAGAGTGGTCAGGGGCAGGCAGAGTGGTCAGGGGCAGGCTCAGGGTCAGGGGCAGGCAGAGTGGTCAGGGGCAGGCAGAGTGGTCAGGGGCAGGCTCAGGGTCAGGGGCAGGTAGAGTGGTCAGAGGCAGGCAGAGTGGTCAGGGGCAGGCAGAGTGGTCAGGGGCAGGCAGAGTGGTCAGGGGCAGGCAGAGTGGTCAGAGGCAGGCAGAGTGGTCAGAGGCAGGCAGAGTGGTCAGGGGCAGGCATAGTGGTCAGGGGCAGGCTCAGGGTCAGGGGCAGGCTCAGGGTCAGGGGCAGGCAGAATGGTCAAGGGCAGGCAGAGTGGTCAGGGGCAGGCAGATTGGTCAGGGGCAGGCAGAGTGGTCGGGGGCAGGCAGAGTGGTCAGGGGCAGGCACAGTGGTCAGGGGCAGGCAGAGTGGTCGGGGGCAGGCAGAGTGGTCGGGGGCAGGCAGAGTGGTCAGGGGCAGGCAGAGTGGTCAGGGGCAGGCAGAGTGGTCAGGGGCAGGCTCAGGGTCAGGGGCAGGTAGAGTGGTCAGAGGCAGGCAGAGTGGTCAGGGGCAGGCAGAGTGGTCAGGACAGGCAGAGTGGTCAGGGGCAGGCAGATTGGTCAGGGGCAGGCTCAGGGTCAGGGGCAGGCAGAGTGGTCAGGACAGGCAGAGTGGTCAGGGGCAGGCAGAGTGGTCAGGGGTAGGCAGAGTGGTCAGGGGCAGGCAGATTGGTCAGGGGCAGGCAAGGGTCAAAAACCAGGAGGGCGAGGAAAAGAGAGACTGGGAAAAGAAGACAGGAGCTGACAGGACGAACGCTGGTAAGCTTGACGAACAAGCCGAACTGGCAACAGTCAAACAGAGAACACAGGTATAAGTACCCAGGGGATAATGGGGAAGATGGGCGACACCTGGAGGGGGGTGGAGACAAGCACGAAGACAGGTGAAACAATATTACGTGAATACAGCCTTAGATTTGGACGTGTGATGACTTCTATAGCCTGGTCCCAGATCTGTTTGTGCTGTCTTTACAACCCCTATGGTCATTGTCATGCCAAACCATGAATGCTGCATGAGTGCAGCCTTAGACCTTGGTGGTGCAGGCGGTTGACTGTTTATATCCTCCCTTGGTGGTGCAGGCGGTTGACTGTTTATCTCCTCCCTTGGTGGTGCAGCTGGTTGACTGTTTACCTCCTCCCTCGGTGGTGCAGCTGGTTGACTGTTTACCTCCTCCCTTGGTGGTGCAGGCGGTTGACTGTTTATCTCCTCCCTTGGTGGTGCAGGCGGTTGACTGTTTGTCTCCTCCCTTAGTGGTGCAGCTGGTTGACTGTTTACCTCCTCCATTGGTGGTGCAGCTGGTTGACTGTTTACCTCCTCCCTTGGTGGTGCAGCTGGTTGACTGTTTACCTCCTCCCTTAGTGGTGCAGCTGGTTGACTGTTTACCTCCTCCCTTAGTGGTGCAGCTGGTTGACTGTTTACCTCCTCCCTTAGTGGTGCAGCTGGTTGACTGTTTATCTCCTCCCTTGGTGGTGCAGCTGGTTGACTGTTTACCTCCTCCCTTAGTGGTGCAGCTGGTTGACTGTTTACCTCCTCCCTTGGTGGTGCAGCTGGTTGACTGTTTATCTCCTCCCTTGGTGGTGCAGCTGGTTGACTGTTTACCTCCTCCCTTGGTGGTGCAGCTGGTTGACTGTTTACCTCCTCCCTTGGTGGTGCAGCCTACACCCTGTAACCAGACGTGAAACCTAGTCCTGTTTTCTATTCTGCCATTGTTTGGAAGTTCTAACCTTTTTAGCAGATGTTGTTTTGAAAAGGATGTTAGTTACACCCTGATGTACATCTCAGGAATACATCAAGCTAACAGTAGGCTATACTGCATATTCGTCTTCCAACCATCTGCAAATTGGCTCCTTTTCGTTCTCATCATACATAGTCTATCTATACTGTATTTTGTCTGTCTTCGTCATTACATATTTTCTATGGTAAGGTTCTTAGTCACTCCCTCAGTGGGACTTACAGCAAGACAATGGTATATTGTCATGTCATCCGTCTCCGATTTTCTATGGTAAGGTTCTTAGCTACTCCCTCAGTCAGACCCATGTTACTGCCTTGTACCGTTACTAAGAGACCCATGTTACTGCCTTGTACCGTTACTAAGAGACCCATGTTACTGCCTTGTACCGTTACTAAGAGAGCCATGTTACTGCCTTGTACCGTTACTAAGAGAGCCATGTTACTGCCTTGTACCATTACTAAGAGACCTTGGTTACTGCCTTGTGCTGTTACTAAGAGACCCTGGTTACTGCCTTGTACCGTTACTAAGAGACCCTGGTTACTGCCTTTTACCGTTACTAAGAAACCCTGGTTACTGCCTTGTACCGTTACTAAGGGACCCTGGTTACTGCCTTGTACCGTTTCTAAGAGACCCTGGTTACTGCCTTGTGCCGTTACTAAGAGACCCTGGTTACTGCCTTTTACCGTTACTAAGAAACCCTGGTTACTGCCTTGTGCCGTTACTAAGGGACCCTGGTTACGACCTTGTGCAGTTACTAAGGGACCCTGGTTACTGCCTTGTGACGTTACCAAGATACCCTGGTTACTGCCTTGTGCTGTTACTAATGGACCCTGGTTACTGCCTTGTGCTGTTACTAATGGACCCTGGTTACTGCCTTGTGCAGTTATTAAGGGACCCTGGTTACTGCCTTGTGCTGTTATTAAGGGACCCTGGTTACTGCCTTGTGCTGTTACTAATGGACCCTGGTTACTGCCTTGTGTCGTTACTAAGAGACCTTGGTTAGCAACATTAAGTATGCAGGGTAAATGCTGAGAAGGGTAGCTACTCTCCAGTCCACCCACACACACACACACACACACACACACACACACACACACACACACACACACACACACACACACACACACACACACACACACACACACACACACACACACACACACACACACACACACACACACACACACACACACATAACTGCTCTTTGCACCATGGCAGACAAATAAGGCCTGTCTGCTAAAAATAAGGCCTGGAACATGGGACATCAGGGTAGTCTGGGTGGGGTGGAGGGAACGAGGGACATCAGGGTAGTCTGGGTGGGGTGGAGGGAACGAGGGACATCAGGGTAGTCTGGGTGGGGTGGAGGGAACGAGGGACATCAGGGTAGTCTGGGTGGGGTGGAGGGAACGAGGGACATCAGGGTAGTCTGGGTGGGGTGGAGGGAACGAGGGACATCAGGGTAGTCTGGGTGGGGTGGAGGGAACGAGGGACATCAGGGTAGTCTGGCGGGGTGGAGGGAACAAGGGGTAGAAAACAAGCTGAAGAAGATGAAGATATGGAAAAGAGACACACAGACACCCAAACATTGGTCCTCCCTGTTTTCCAGTAGTTTTTATTAGAATAGGGAATACTCTTCTAATAATAGGCAATACTATTTTAAGAAACCTAGTAGGAGGATAACACAGCTACATCGGGCTAGTAGGAGGATAGCATAGCTACATTGGGCTAGTAAGAGGATAGCATAGCTACATCAGGCTAGTAGGAGGGAAGCATAGCTACATCGGGCTAGTAGGAGGATAGCATAGCTACATCGGGCTAGTAGGAAGGAAGCATAGCTACATCAGGGTGGTAGGAGGATAGCATAGCTACATTGAGCTAGTAGGAGGATAGCATAGCTACATCAGGCTAGTATGAGGATAGCATAGCTACATTGGGCTTGTAAGAGGATAGCATAGCTACATCAGGTTAGTAGGAGGATAGCATAGCTACATTGGGCTAGTAAGAGGATAGCATAGCTACATCAGGCTAGTAGGAGGATAGCATAGCTACATTGGGCTAGTAGGAGGATAGCATAGCTACATCAGGCTAGTAGGAGGGAAGCATAGCTACATCGGGCTAGTAGGAGGATAGCATAGCTACATCGGGCTAGTAGGAAGGAAGCATAGCTACATCAGGGTGGTAGGAGGATAGCATAGCTACATCGGGCTAGTAGGAGGATAGCATAGCTACATCAGGCTAGTAGGAGGATAGCATAGCTACATCAGGCTAGTAGGAGGATACCATAGCTACATCAGGCTAGTAGGAGGATAGCATAGCTACATCAGGCTAGTAGGAGGATAGCATAGCTACATCGGGCTAGTAGGAGGATAGCATAGCTACATCAGGCTAGTAGGAGGATAGCATAGCTACATCGGGCTGGTAGGAGGATAACATAGCTACATCAGGCTAGTAGGAGGATACCATAGCTACATCAGGCTAGTAGGAGGATAGCATAGCTACATCAGGCTAGTAGGAGGATAGCATAGCTACATCGGGCTAGTAGGAGGATAGCATAGCTACATCAGCCTAGTAGTACAGCAAGCTGAGAAATGTCTTGGCTTGGTGTTTAGGACTGATCATGTTCTAGAGAGATGGAGGGTCTCTATTCCCCAACATGTCTTTACATGAGACACAGCTGCATAGAGAGAGACACAGCTGCATGTGAGCTCTCACGTTTTTCAAAATGTATTTTTTTATTACAAAAGGATAGATTTGGAGTTAGATAAACTTGGATTTTTCGGCAGGTACATATGCAGGCTGCTACAGCGTGGCCTTCGATCCAGGTCAAAACTCCAAACATACAACCAAATTTTGACTAAAATTAACCGGACAGATTCCTGCTTCCAAGGTTTCTTTTTCCAAGCTATAAACAGCAGAGACCTGAGGACACCATCCAACCTGGAACTGAGTGAATAGTGTTTGGTCTGATGCTATTTTGAAAGCCAAGAAAAAAATGAAAAAATGAAAAAGAATGTACATTACAATGATATATTTGACTTAATGTCGGACTGAATGCTGAGTTAAGGCTCCCAGGCTTCCATACCAGATACACATTCAATTAGCACTAAGGTGTGAGGTAAAAGGTGTCGTGGCCTTTGGCCCCAACAAGTGGCAGGAGTCTTTGAAACGTCCTCAGAAGCCCCTTCCTGCTGTTCAGAGACCATTCACTGGCGTTTTCTACAAGACATCTGCCTCCAGTATTATTAGCTTCTCCCAAGTGTGTGTGACACCTACTCCTGTTGTCGCCTGCACTGCTGCTTGGATTCCACCTGGCGATCTGTTCACCGTCTGCCCTGGCCTGTCTCCCCCTGTCTGGTACAGGTACCCCCACCACACTCCCCCCTCTCTGTTCACTGTCTGCCCTAGCCTGTCTCCCCCTGTCTGGTACAGGTACCCCCACCACACTCCCCCCTCTCTGTTCACTGTCTGCCCTAGCCTGTCTCCCCCTGTCTGGTACAGGTACCCCCACCACACTCCCCCCTCTCTGTTCACTGTCTGCCCTAGCCTGTCTCCCCCTGTCTGGTACAGGTACCCCCACCACACTCCCCCCTCTCTCCTGCTCTTTTGCTCGCCTTCAGCATTCACACACTGTTGGGGTGAGTGACTCACACACTGTTGGGGTGGGTGACTCACACACAGTTGGGGTGAGTGACTCACACACTGTTGGGGTGAGTGACTCACACACTGTTGGGGTGAGTGACTCACACACTGTTGGGGTGAGTGACTCACACACTGTTGGGGTGAGTAACTCAGTAAGCCATGTTCCAAGATGGCTTAGCAGTTCAGACGTCATTTTGTCCTCGTATTGTCGTGTCCTGTATATATATATATTTACACCTTTCTTCACATATCTTTTATATATTTGATTATCCAAGAACTCAACTACAAAAGCTTTCCTGCAACCCGCCTCACCAATTACAAAAAAAGTATTATTTACCTCAAATCTGAAAATCCACAGTGGAAGCTAGCCAGGGGCTAATCAGAAGCTAGCCAGAAAGCTAACCAGAAGCTAGCCGGAAGCTAGCTAGAAGCTAATCTGAAGCTGCCCAGAAGTTAGCCGGTTTGCTGGCTAGCGTTGGTGTTTCAGCTGCCCACGTTTTGTGGTCATCACCTATTCCTTTAGCTCGATAATCTACCGGCACTTTTGTGCAACGCGACTCGGACCGGAGCATACCGGGCCTTTTTTTTTTCTCAGTGTCCCCGGATTTCAGCCGCAGGCTCTGGACATTTGCACGGAGCCCCACCGGGCCTTCACGACTGACTGCCGACGTTATCTGCCCGAGGGAGTTATCCAACTGGCACCTCCGTCGCGACGTTACCTGAACGCTCATCTGGGGCCCGCTAATCGTTAGCTGTCTTATCGGCTGCTATCTGAATAAGTATATCGGACAATTTTTTCTTGGGTCACTATATCTATTTTGCCAATTGGATTGATCCCCTCTACCACACGGAACCCCACTAATCTACAGACGGAAACGCACGAGGTGTCTAAAAATAGACCTCCATCCTATGCTATCTTGCTACCGATAGCCATCTACCCGGCCAGCTGTCTGGATCGCCGTGACCCCAACCAACCTCTACTCACTGGACCCTTATTGATCACTCGATTAAGCATGCCTCTCCTTAATGTAAATATGCCTTGTCCATTGCTGTTCTGGTTAGTGTTTATTGGCTTATTTCACTGTAGAGCCTCTAGCCCTGCTCACTATACCATATCCAACCTCTCAGTTCCACCACCCACATATGCGATGACATCACCTGGTTTCAATGATGTTTCTAGAGACAATATCTCTCTCATCATCACTCAATACCTAGGTTTACCTCCACTGTATTCACATCCTACCATACCTTTGTCTGTACATTATTCCTTGAAGCTATTTTATCGCCCCCAGAAACGTCCTTTTACTCTCTGTTCTAGACGTTCTAGACGACCAATTCTCATAGCTTTTAGCCGTACCCTTATCCTACTCCTCCTCTGTTCCTCTGGTGATGTAGAGGTGAATCCAGGCCCTGCAGTACCTAGCTCCACTCCTATTCCCCAGGCGCTCTCTTTTGATGACTTCTGTAACCGTAATAGCCTTGGTTTCATGCATGTTAACATTAGAAGCCTCCTCCCTAAGTTTGTTTTGTTCACTGCTTTAGCACACTCTGCCAACCCAGATGTTTTAGCCGTGTCTGAATCCTGGCTTAGGAAGACCACCAAAAATTCTGACATTTTCATCCCCAACTACAAGATTTTCAGACAAGATAGAACGGCCAAAGGGGGCGGTGTTGCAATCTACTGCAAAGATTGCCTGCAGAGTTCTGTTTTACTATCCAGGTCTGTTCCCAAACAATTTGAACTTCTACTTTTAAAAATCCACCTCTCTAAAAACAAGTCTCTCACCGTTGCCGCCTGCTATAGACCACCCTCTGCCCCCAGCTGTGCTCTGGACACCATATGTGAACTGATTGCCCCCCATCTATCTTCAGAGCTCGTGCTGCTAGGCGACCTAAATTGGAACATGCTTAACACCCCAGCCATCCTACAATCTAAGCTTGATGCCCTCAATCTCACACAAATTATCAATGAACCTACCAGGTACCACCCCAATTCCGTAAACACGGGTACCCTCATAGATATCATCCTAACCAACTTGCCCTCCAAATACACCTCTGCTGTTTTCAACCAAGATCTCAGCGATCACTGCCTCATTGCCTGCATCCGTAATGGGTCAGCGGTCAAACGACCTCCACTCATCACTGTCAAACGCTCCCTGAAACACTTCAGCGAGCAGGCCTTTCTAATCGACCTGGCCGAGGTATCCTGGAAGGATATTGATCTCATCCCGTCAGTAGAGGATGCCTGGATATTTTTTTTAAATGCCTTCCTCACCATCTTGAATAAGCATGCCCCATTCAAGAAATTTAGAACCAGGAACAGATATAGCCCTTGGTTCTCTCCTGACCTGACTGCCCTTAACCAACAGAAAAACATCCTATGGCGTTCTGCATTAGCATCGAACAGCCCCCGTGATATGCAACTTTTCAGGGAAGCTAGAAACCAATATACACAGGCAGTTAGAAAAGCCAAGGCTAGCTTTTTCAAGCAGAAATTTGCTTCCTGCAACACAAATTCAAAAAAGTTCTGGGACACTGTAAAGTCCATGGAGAATAAGAACACCTCCTCCCAGCTTCCAACTGCACTGAAGATAGGAAACACTGTCACCACCGACAAATCCACTATAATTGAGAATTTCAATAAGCATTTTTCTACGGCTGGCCATGCTTTCCACCTGGCTACCCCTACCCCGGTCAACAGCACTGCCCTCCCCTCTGCTACTCGCCCAAGCCTTCCCCATTTCTCTTTCTCCCAAATACAGTCAGCTGATGTTCTGAAAGAGCTGCAAAATCTGGACCCTTACAAATCAGCCGGGCTAGATAATCTGGACCCTTTCTTTCTAAAACTATCTGCTGAAATTGTTGCCACCCCTATTACTAGCCTTTTCAACCTCTCTTTCGTGTCGTCTGAGATTCCCAAAGATTGGAAAGCAGCTGCGGTTATCCCCCTCTTCAAAGGGGGGGACACTCTTGACCCTAACAGCTACAGACCTATATCTATCCTACCCTGCCTTTCTAAGGTCTTCGAAAGCCAAGTCAACAAACAGATTACCGACCATTTCGAATCCCACCATACCTTCTCCGCTATGCAATCTGGTTTCAGAGCTGGTCATGGGTGCACCTCAGCCACGCTCAAGGTCATAAACGATATCTTAACCGCCATCGATAGGAAACAATACTGTGCAGCCGTATTCATTGACCTGGCCAAGACTTTTGACTCTGTCAATCACCACATCCTCATCGGCAGACTCGACAGCCTTGGTTTCTCTAATGATTGCCTCGCCTGGTTCACCAACTACTTCTCTGATCGAGTTCAGTGTGTCAAATCGGAGGGTCTGTTGTCCGGGCCTCTGGCAGTCTCTATGGGGGTGCCACAGGGTTCAATTCTTGGACCGACTCTCTTCTCTGTATACATCAATGATGTCGCTCTTGCTGCTGGTGATTCTCTGATCCACCTCTACGCAGACGACCCTATTCTGTATACTTCTGGCCCTTCTTTTGACACTGTGTTAACAACCCTCCAGGCAAGCTTCAATGCCATACAACTCTCCTTCCGTGGCCTCCAATTGCTCTTAAATACAAGTAAAACTAAATGCATGCTCTTCAACCGATCGCTGCCTGCACCTGCCCGCCTGTCCAACATCACTACTCTGGACGGCTCTGACTTAGAATATGTGGACAACTACAAATACCTAGGTGTCTGGTTAGACTGTAAACTCTCCTTCCAGACTCACATCAAACATCTCCAATCCAAAGTTAAATCTAGAATTGGCTTCCTATTCCGCAACAAAGCATCCTTCACTCATGCTGCCAAACATACCCTTGTAAAACTGACCATCCTACCAATCCTCGACTTCGGTGATGTCATTTACAAAATAGCCTCCAAAACCCTACTCAATAAATTGGATGCAGTCTATCACAGTGCCATCCGTTTTGTCACCAAAGCCCCATATACTACCCACCACTGCGACCTGTACACTCTCGTTGGCTGGCCCTCGCTTCATACTCGTCGCCAAACCCACTGGCTCCAGGTCATCTACAAGACCCTGCTAGGTAAAGTCCCCCCTTATCTCAGCTCGCTGGTCACCATAGCAGCACCTACCTGTAGCACGCGCTCCAGCAGGTATATCTCTCTGGTCACCCCCAAAACCAATTCTTCCTTTGGCCGCCTCTCCTTCCAGTGCTCTGCTGCCAATGACTGGAACGAACTACAAAAATCTCTGAAACTGGAAACACTTATCTCCCTCACTAGCTTTAAGCACCAGCTGTCAGAGCAGCTCATAGATTACTGCACCTGTACATAGCCCATCTATAATTTAGCCCAAACAACTACCTCTTTACCTACTGTATTTATTTATTTATTTTGCTCCTTTGCACCCCATTATTTCTATCTCTACTTTACACTTTCTTCCACTGCAAACCAACCATTCCAGTGTTTTTTTTTTTACTTGCTATATTGTATTTACTTCGCCACCTTGGCCTTTTTTATATTTTTATTTATTTATATATATATTTTGTTTGCCTTCACCTCCCTTATCTCACCTCACTTGCTCACATTGTATATAGACTTATTTTTCACTGTATTATTGACTGTATGTTTGTTTTACTCCATGTGTAACTATGTGTTGTTGTATGTGTCGAACTGCTTTGCTTTATCTTGGCCAGGTCGCAATTGTAAATGAGAACGTGTTCTCAATTTGCCTACCTGGTTAAATAAAGTTGAAATAAAATAAATAAAATAAACACACTGTTGGGTTGAGTGACTCTGAACTTACAATGGCTAGCCCCAAGTCTTTATATATATTTTTTTTTCTTGTGCATTTTGCTGTTTTGCTATTTGCCTCATGACTCCTTCATACTTTGTTGACTACAAACGTTCTTTACCCAACCGTGGAACAGGCAATGTTTGTTCCCACACTCGGAACTCTGACTTTCTATTGGTTACACTGACTTTTGGCCTCTCTGCATATTATAATCACCTCTCGCTGGCTTTGTATTCATGTTACCTGATGAAATTGCTGTACAATATGACAAGATGTCATAAATCAGCACTGCAGAGCTCTCCCTGTCCTCTGCCGTGCCTTGATTGTGTTACTGTTGATGATATCTGGAAATCTCGATGTACACCCTGGCCCATCTACTGTTGCTAGAGCCAATTCTGACCTGTGTTCTGATATCTGCTTCACTGATTTCTGCTCTCGTTAAAAGCCTCGGTTTTCTCCACGTTAACACTAGAAGCGTATTACCTAAAATGGATCAATTGAAAGTGTGGGTTCACAGCTCCAATCCAGCTGTGTTGGTGTTAAGGATCCGCAAATTTTTTTTCAATTTTCCCCTTAAATGACATACCCAAATCCATTTTCTTGGTACCATTTGAAAGGAAACACTGAAGTTTGTGGAAATGTGAAAGGAATGTAGGAGAATATAACACATTAGATCTGGTAAAAGATAATACAAAGAAAAAAACAAAAACAAAAATTGTATTTTTTTTGTACCATCATCTTCGAAATGCAAGAGAAAGGCCATAATGTATTATTCCAGCCCAGGTGCAATTCAGATATTGGCCACTAGATGGCAGCAGTGTATGTGCAAAGTTTTTGTGTGATCCAATGAACCATTGGATTTCTGTTCAAAATTTTCTATCAAGACCGCCCAAATGTGCCTAATTTGTTTATTAATAACTTTTCGTTTTCAAAACTGTGCACTCTCCTCAAACAATAGTATGGTATTATTTCACTGTAATAGCTACTGTAAATTGGACAGTGCAGTTAGTATAACAAGAATGTAAGCTTTCTGCCAATATCAGATATGTCTATGTTCTGGGAAATGTTCTTGTTACTTACAACCTCATGCTAATCACATTAGCCTACATTAGCTCAACCATCCCGCAGGGGGACCCACCAATCCTGAAGAGGTTTTAAGGAAGACTGTTTTGAATACTGATGTTAACCTTTCTGGTTATAACCTTATTCGGCAAGACATATCTTCCAAAGATAGGAGAGTGGCAATCTTCACCAAGGATTACATTCAGTGCACGGTTGTCTCCACCAAGTCTGTCCCCAAACAATTTGATTTGCTGGTTTTAACCATTAAACTTTCAAATAGCTCTTTGTTGACTGTTGCTTGGTGCTATCGTCCTCCATCATAACCGGCCTGTCTCTCCTGGCCCCTTACACCAAGTCTGAATGTGTCCTGCTTGTTGACCTAACCTGGGACATGCTTAAACCACCTGAACAAGTCCTAAAGCAATGGGACTCCCTAAATCTTTCTCAATTTATTACCAATCCCACAAAGTATGACTCCAAACACCCAGAAAAGGCTACTCTCCTCAATGTTATCCTCACAAATAATCCTGATAGGTATCAGTCTTGTGTTTTCTGTAATGACCTTAGTGATCACTGTTTTACAGCCTGTGTTCGTAATGGCTACTCAGTGAAACGACCTGTCCTGATTTGTCATAGACGCATGCTAAAACACTTTAATGAGCAAGCCTTCCTTCATGAACTGGCCTCTATAAAATGGTATAGAATCAGCTTGATCCCCTCTGTCGAAGACGATTGGACCTTCTTTTGGTATATTTTCAGTGGTATTGTGAACAGACACGCCCCCATAAAGAAAATTAGAATTAAAAACAGGTTCAGCCCCTGGTTTGACCGTGATCTGGCAGAGTTACTCCCCCTCATGAATTGTAATTGGCGAAAGGCTCGGCACACGGATACTCAGGCTGACTGGCTATCGTTCAGGCAAATGAGAAATAAATGCACTCAGGCTATCCGGAAGGCCAACGTTAGTTACTTTAAGGAGCAGTTCTCTCTCTGTGGGTCTAACCCCAAAAGACCTGGAGAATAAACCCTCCTCCTCACAGCTGCCCATGTCCCTTAATCTTGTCAATATAGGGGGTGCTGTTTCAACTTTGTAAAATATCGTTCTCAAATTAAACTGCCTCGTACTCAATTCTTGCTCGTACAATATGCATATTATTATTACTATTGGATAGAAAACACTCTCTAGTTTCTAAAACCGTTTGAATTATTTCTCTGAGTGAAACAGAACTCATTCTGCAGCACATTTCCTGTCAGGGAGTGAGATTTCAGAAATCGAGGTCCCTGTTCTGAGGTCAGTTTATAAGTCCCCATGTAAGCCATCGGGCTACATGCACTGCATACGTCTTCCTCTAGATGTCAGTAAGCGGGGAGAATTTGAATGGAGTGGATTGCGCAATCTGGGACCTTATATAAGACCGTGGAACGGAAGTACCGTCCTTTTCAACGGTGCGCCTGGCGCAAGAAGACATCACAATGGCGTCCTGCAAACGCTTTCGTTTTAGTAGTTCTATATCTCCGGTCATGTTTTTATTCGTTATAGGTGTTAAAGACATCATAAGGTAGTTAATTTAAACCGACTTATAGCAGTTTATAGCAGTTTATTGCGATTTTCTGGGATTTCTTTGTCATGCGCTTTCACGAGTTGGACACCTCTCCAGTTGGTGGCTAACATTAGCGGCTATTTCGACCGGACAAGAGGACATCTTTCAACCCAAAGACGATTGTTCTGGAGAAAGGACACCTTGCCCAAGATTCTGATGGAAGCTCAGCTAATAGTAAGCAGTCTTTATGCTGTTAATTCGTACTTATGTTGACAAATGTTAAATAATAATTCCGCCATGAATTATGGGGCGGTCTCGCTTTAGCGCACGCTGTATTGCGCAGTAACGTTAATTTTAAAAATCTAACCCAGCGATTGCATTAAGAACTAATTTATCTTTCATTTGCTGTCCAACTTGTATTTTTTTGTCAAGTTTATGAATAGTTTTCGATTAGAATAGGTGCCTTTCCCAAGATTTCTCCTGACATTTTCTTTGCAGCTTGGCTACTTTTCTCATTGTATAACCACGATTTGTGCCGCTAAATATGCACATTTTCGAACAAACTCTATATGCATTGTGTAATATGATGTTATAGGACTGTCATCTGAAGAATTCTGAGAAGGTTAGTGAAAATATTAATATATTTTGGTGGTTTATACGTAATCGCTATGTTTGGCTTGAATCAATGCTGTTGTGATGTTTGCTATTGTGGTATGCTAATATAACGCTATATTATGTTTTCGCTGTAAAACACTTAGAAAATCTGAAATATTGTCTGGATTCACAAGATCTGTGTCTTTCAATTGCTGTACGCTGTGTATTTTTAAGAAATGTTTTATGATGAGTAATTAGGTAATACACGTTGCTCTCTGTAGTTATTCTAGTCGCTTTGGTGAGAGTTGTGATGGTGGCTGCAATGGTAAACTATGATTTATACCTGAAATATGCACATTTTTCTAACAAAACATATGCTATACAATAAATATGTTATCAGACTGTCATCTGATGAAGTTGTTTCTTGGTTAGTGGCTATTTATATCTTTATTTGGTCGAATTTGTGATAGCTACTGATGGAGTAAAAAACTGGTGGAGTAAAAAAAGTGGTGTCTTTTGCTAACGTGGTTAGCTAATAGATTTACATATTGTGTCTTCCCTGTAAAACATTTTAAAAATCAGAAATGATGGCTGGATTCACAAGACGTGTATCTTTCATCTGGTGTCTTGGACTTGTGATTTAATGATATTTAGATGCTAGTATTTACTTGTGACGCTATGCTAGGCTATGCTAGTCAGCTTTTTTACTGATGGGGGTGCTCCCGGATCCGGGTTTGGGAGGAATTAGAAGTTAATGTTGATGATGTGGTTGTTACTGACAAGAAGCACATGGCTGAGCTCTTTAATCACCACTTCATTAAGTCAGGATTCCTATTTGACTCAGCCATCCCTCCTTGACCGTCCAACATTTCCTCATCTCCCACCCATTCTAATGTGACTGTCCCCGATCCTCCTCCCTCTTTTTCCCCTGCCCTGCTACAACGTTTCTCCCTGCAGGCAGTCACTGAGTCCGAGGTGCTAAAGGAGCTCCTTAAAGTTGACCCCCAAAAAACATCTTGGTCAGATGGTTTAGACCCTTTCTTCTTTAAGGTTGCTGCCCCTATCATCGCCAAACCTATGTCTGACCTTTTTAACCTGTATCTCCTTTCTGGGGAGGTTCCCATTGCTTGGAAGGCAGCTACGGTTCGTCCTTTATTTAAAGGGGGAGATCAAGCTGATCCTAACTGTTATAGGCCTATTTCTATTGTGCCCTGTTTATCAAAAGTGTTGGAAAAACTTGTCAATAATCAACTGACTGGCTTTCTTGATGTCTATAGTATTTTCTCTGGTTTGCAATCTGGTTTCCGCTCAGGTTATGGATGTGTCACTGCAGCTTTAAAGGTCCTCAATGATGTCACCATTGTCCTTGATTCTAAGCAATATTGTGCTGCTATTTTTATTGACTTGGCCAAAGCTTTTGATACGGTAGACCATTCCATTCTTTTGGGCCGGCTAAGGAGTATTGGTGTCTCTAAGGGGTCTTTGGGCTGGTTGCTAACTACCTCTCTCAAAGAGTGAGAGAGGTAGTTGTCTCAGCCACTGCCTGTCAACAAGGGAGTACCCCAAGGCTCGATCCTAGGCCCCACGCTCTTCTCAATTTACATCAACAACAGCTCAGGCAGTAGGAAGCTCTCTCATCCATTTATATGGAGATGATAGTGTTGTACTCAACTGGTCCCTCCCCGAGTTTTGTGTTAAACGCTCTACAACAAAGCTTTCTTAGTGTCCAACAAGCTTTCTCTACCCTTAACCTTGTTCTGAACACCTCCAAAACAAAGGTCATGTGGTTTGGTAAGAAGAATGCCACTCTCCCCTCAAGTGTGATTACTACCTCTGAGGGTTTAGAGCTTACATACAAGTACTTAGGAGTACTGGCTAGACAGTACACTGTCCTCTCGGCACATATCAAAGCTGCAGGCTAAAGTTAAATCTAGACTTGGTTTCCTCTATCGTAATTGCTCGTCTTTCACCCCAGCTGCCAAATTAACCCTGATTCAGATGACCATCCTACCCATGCTAGATTACGGAGAAATAATTTATAGATCGGCAGGTAAGGGTGCTCTCGAGCGGATAGCTGATTACCATTTGGCCATCAGATTTGCCACCAACGCTCCTTATAGGATACATCCCTGTACTCTATACTCCTCTGAAAATGGGTAATCTCTGTTAACCCGTCACAAGACCCACTGGTTGATACTTATTTATAAAACCCTCTTAGGCCTCACTCCCCCCTATCTGAGATATCTACTGCAGCCCTCATCCTCCACATACAACACCCGTTCTGCCAGTCACATTCAGTTAAAGGTCCCCAAAGCACACACATCCCTAGGCCCCTCCTCTTTTCAGTTCGCTGCAGCTAGCGACTGGAACGAGCTGCAACAAACACTCAAACTGGACAGTTTTATCTCAATCTCTTCATTCAAAGACTCAGTCATGGACACACGTATTGACAGTTGTGGCTGCTTTGTGTGATGTATTGTTGTCTCTACCTTCTTGCCCTTTGTGCTGTTGTCTGTGCCCAATAATGTTTGTACTATGTTTTGTGCTGCTACCATGTTGTGCTGCTACCATGTTGTGTTGCTACCATGTTGTGTTGCTACCATGCTGTGTTGTCATATGTTGCTGCCTTGCTACGTTGTTGTCTTAGGTCTCTCTTTATGTAGTGTTGTGTTGTCTCTCTTGTTGTGATGTGTGTTTCGTTCTATATATATATAGTATTAATATTTTTTTTTAAATCCCAGGCCCCTGTCCCCGCAGGAGGCCTTTTGCCTAGTTGTGGCGTGTTAAGGTGAATCCGTTAAATAAAGGTTTAATAAATAAAATAAACATTGGTGTTTTCTAGATGTAGGGAATTCTATTATATTCTATTATATTCTATACTCGGCACTTCTATTTATTTAACCTTTATTTAACTGGGCAAGCCAATGAAGAACAAATTCTTATTTACAATGAAGGCCTATCAAGATGCAAAAGGCCTCCTGCGGGGGCTGGGATTAAACATGTAAATATATTACAAATCTATTCCCATTACACACAAACACAAGCTCCACCTACTACAAGTAGTTCTAATACAGGTGACATTTTAGTCATTAACCATCTTATTCAGAACGACTGCCTACTAGGAAAAGAGTATGACTTTATTTTCACAAATAGACCTTTTAAATTCCACACCTCGTATTCACACATCACACAACACACCTAATCACATGCTCATACATAAACACATACAGTACACACACACCATACATCACATCACATCACACATCATACATCACATCACAAATCACACATCATACATCACATCACATCATACATCATAATACACATCATACATCACATCACACATCATACATCAAATCACACATTACATCACATCACACATCACATCACACATAATACATCACATCACACATCATACATCACAGCATACATCATACATCACATCACATCACACATCATACATCACATCACACATCATACGTCACACATCACACATCACATCACATATCATACATCACATCACACATCATACATCACATCACATCACACATCATACATCACATCACACATTATAAATCCCACATCACACATCATACATCACATCACACATCATACAACACATCACACATTATACACATCACATCACACATGATACACCTCACATCATACATCACATCACACATTATACACATCACATCACATCATACATTATACACATCATACATTATACACATCACACATTATACACATCACACATTATACACATCACATCACACATCACACATTATAAATCACAAATCACACATCACACATCATACATCACATCACATCACACATCATACATCACATCACACATCATACATCACATCACACATCATACATCATACATCACATCACACATCATACATCACATCACACATCATACATCATACATCACACACCATACATCACATCACACATCACACATCGTACATCACATCACACATCATACATCATACATCACACATCATACATCACACATCACACATCACAGCATACATCACATCAGACATCATACATCACATCACACATCATACATCACATCACACATCATACATCACATCACACATCATACATCATACATCACACATCATATCACACATCATACATCACATCACACATCATACATCACACATCATACATCACATCACATATCACACATCATACATCACATCACACATCATACATCACTTCACACATCATACATCACATCATACATAATACATCATACATCATACATCACAACACACATCATACATCACATGACATCACACATTATAAATCACACATCACACATAATACATCACATCACACATCATACATCATACATCACATCACACATCACACATTATATCACACTTCACACATCATACATCATACATCACATCACACATCATACATCACATCACACATCACACATCACACATCATATCATACATCATATCACACATCACATCACACATCATACATCACATCACACATCATACATCACATCACACATCATACATCACATCATACATAACACATCATACATCACATCACAACACACATCATACATCACATCACACATCACACATTATAAATCACACATCACATCACACATCACACATCATACATCGCATCACACATCATACATCACATCACACAGCATATCATGCATCACATCACACATCATACATCACATCATACATCACATCACATCATACATCACATCCAACAGCACATCATACATCACATCACACATCATACATCACATCATACATCACATCACACATCACATCACACATCATACATCACATCACACATCATACATCACATCACACATCATACATCACACCACACATCATACATCACATCACATCATACATCACATCACATCATACATCACATCACACATCATACATCATATCACATCATACATCACATCACACATCATACATAACATCACACATCATACATCACATCACATATCATACATCACACAGCATACATCATACATCATACATCACATATCATACATCACATCACACATCATACATCACATCACACATCGCACATCATACATCACATCACACATCATACATCATACATCACACATCACACATCATACATTACACATCATACATCACATCACACATCATACATCACATCACACATCACATATCACACATCACACATCATACATCATACATCACATCACACATCATACATCACATCACACATCATACATCACATCACACATCATACATCACATCATACATCACTAATCATACATCATACATCACATCACACATCATACATCACATGACACATCATACTTTACATCACATCACACATCATACATCACATCACACATCACACATTATAAATCATACATCACATCACACATCATACATCACATCACACAGCACATCATACATCACATCACACATCATACATCACATCACACATCATACATCACATCATACATCACATCACACAGCACATCATACATCACATCACACATCATACATCACATCATACATCACATCACACATTACATCACACATCATACATCAAATCATACATAACACATCATACATCATACATCACATCACACATCATACATCACATCACACATCATACATCACATCACATCACAACACACATCATACATCACATCACACATCACACATCATACATCACATCACACATCACACATCATACATCGCATCACACATCATACATCACATCACACAGCATATCATGCATCACATCACACATCATACATCACATCATACATCACATCACATCATACATCACATCACATCATACATCACATCACACAGCACATCATACATCACATCACACATCATACATCACATCATACATCACATCACACATCACATCACACATCATACATCACATCACACATCATACATCACATCACACATCATACATCACACATCATACATCACATCACATCATACATCACATCACATCATACATCACATCACACATCATACATCACATCACATCATACATCACATCACACATCATACATAACATCACACATCATACATCACATCACATATCATACATCACACAGCATCATCATACATCATACATCACATATCATACATCACATCACACATCATACATCACATCACACATCGCACATCATACATCACATCACACATCATACATAATACATCACATCACACATCATACATCATACATCACATCATACATCACATCACACATCACACATCATACATCACACATCACATATCACACATCACATCACACATCACATCACACATCACATATCACACATCACATCACACATCACATATCACACATCATACATCACACCACATCATACATCACATCACACATCATACATCACATCACACATCATACATCACATCATACATCACTAATCATACATCATACATCACATCACACATCATACATCACATCACACATCATACATCATACATCACATCACACATCACACATTATGAATCACACAGCACATCATACATCACATCACACATCATACATCACATCACACATCATACATCACATCACACATCATACATCACACAGCACATCATACATCATACATCACATCACACATCACACATTATGAATCACACAGCACATCATACATCACATCACACATCATACATCACATCACACATCATACATCACATCACACATCATACATCACACAGCACATCATACATCACATCACACATCATACATCACATCACACATCATACATCACACCACACATCATACATCACATCACATCATACATCACACATCATACATCAAATCATACATAACACATCATACATCATACATCACATCACACATCATACATCACATCACACATCATACATCACATCACAACACACATCATACATCACATCACACATCACACATCATACATCGCATCACACATCATACATCACATCACACAGCATATCATGCATCACATCACACATCATACATCACATCATACATCACATCACATCATACATCACATCACATCATACATCACATCACACAGCACATCATACATCACATCACACATCATACATCACATCATACATCACATCACACATCACATCACACATCATACATCACATCACACATCATACATCACATCACACATCATACATCACACCACACATCATACATCACATCACATCATACATCACATCACATCATACATCACATCACACATCATACATCACATCACATCATACATCACATCACACATCATACATAACATCACACATCATACATCACATCACATATCATACATCACACAGCATCATCATACATCATACATCACATATCATACATCACATCACACATCATACATCACATCACACATCGCACATCATACATCACATCACACATCATACATAATACATCACATCACACATCATACATCATACATCACATCATACATCACATCACACATCACACATCATACATCACACATCACATATCACACATCACATCACACATCACATCACACATCACATATCACACATCACATCACACATCACATATCACACATCATACATCACACCACATCATACATCACATCACACATCATACATCACATCACACATCATACATCACATCATACATCACTAATCATACATCATACATCACATCACACATCATACATCACATCACACATCATACATCATACATCACACATCATACATCACACATTATGAATCACACAGCACATCATACATCACATCACACAT
This sequence comes from Salvelinus namaycush, assembly GCF_016432855.1. Taxonomy (NCBI): domain Eukaryota; kingdom Metazoa; phylum Chordata; class Actinopteri; order Salmoniformes; family Salmonidae; genus Salvelinus; species Salvelinus namaycush. The sequence continues at coordinate 1,585 of NW_024059099.1, read as the reverse complement.
CATACATCACATCACACATCATACATCACATCACACATCATACATCACACAGCACATCATACATCACATCACACATCATACATCACATCACACATCATACATCACACCACACATCATACATCACATCACATCATACATCATACATCATACATCACATCACATCATACATCACATCACATCATACATCATAATACACATCATACATCACATCACACATCATACATCAAATCACACATTACATCACATCACACATCACATCACACATAATACATCACATCACACATCATACATCACAGCATACATCATACATCACATCACATCACACATCATACATCACATCACACATCATACGTCACACATCACACATCACATCACATATCATACATCACATCACACATCATACATCACATCACATCACACATCACACATCATACATCACATCACACATTATAAATCCCACATCACACATCATACATCACATCACACATCATACAACACATCACACATCATACATCACACATCACATCACACATCATACATCACATCATACATCACATCACACATCATACATCACATCACATCATACATCACACATCATACATTATAAATCACAAATCACACATCATACATCACATCACACATCATTCATCACATCACATCACACATCATACATTATAAATCACAAATCACACATCACACATCATACATCACATCACATCACACATCATACATCACATCACACATCATACATCACATCACACATCATACATCATACATCACATCACACATCATACATCACATCACACATCATACATCATACATCACACACCATACATCACATCACACATCACACATCGTACATCACATCACACATCATACATCATACATCACACATCATACATCACACATCACACATCACAGCATACATCACATCAGACATCATACATCACATCACACATCATACATCACATCACACATCATACATCACATCACACATCATACATCATACATCACACATCATATCACACATCATACATCACATCACACATCATACATCACACATCATACATCACATCACATATCACACATCATACATCACATCATACATCACTTCACACATCATACATCACATCATACATAATACATCATACATCATACATCACAACACACATCATACATCACATGACATCACACATTATAAATCACACATCACACATAATACATCACATCACACATCATACATCATACATCACATCACACATCACACATTATATCACACTTCACACATCATACATCATACATCACATCACACATCATACATCACATCACACATCACACATCACACATCATATCATACATCATATCACACATCACATCACACATCATACATCACATCACACATCATACATCACATCACACATCATACATCACATCATACATAACACATCATACATCACATCACAACACACATCATACATCACATCACACATCACACATTATAAATCACACATCACATCACACATCACACATCATAACATCGCATCACACATCATACATCACATCACACAGCATATCATGCATCACA
>NW_024059098.1:0-41281 GCF_016432855.1 Salvelinus namaycush | reverse complement strand
GCCTTTATAGATGGTGAAGTATTAAAGCCTTTATAGATGGTGAATTGTATTAAAGCCTTTATAGATGGTGATGTATTAAAGCCTTTATTAGATGGTGAATGTATTAAAGCCTTTATAGATGGGATGTATTAAAGCCTTTATAGATGGTGAAGTATTAAAGCACTTTATAGATGGGAAGTATTAAGCCTTTAGATGTGAAGTATTACAGCCTTTATAGATGGTGAAGTATTAAAGCCTTTATAGATGGTGATGTATTAAAGCCTTTATAGATGGTGAAGTATTAAAGCCTTTATAGATGGTGAAGTATTAAAGCCTTTATAGATGGTGAAGTATTAAAGCCTTTATAGATGGTGAAGTATTAAAGCCTTTATAGATGGTGAAGTATTAAAGCCTTTATAGATGGTGAAGTATTAAAGCCTTAGGCTCCCAGCCTTTATAGATGGTGAAGTATTAAAGCCTTTATAGATGGTGATGTATTAAAGCCTTTATAGATGGTGAAGTATTAAAGCCTTTATAGATGGTGAAGTATTAAAGCCTTTATAGATGGTGATGTATTAAAGCCTTTATAGATGGTGAAGTATTAAAGCCTTTATAGATGGTGAAGTATTAAAGCCTTTATAGATGGTGAAGTATTAAAGCCTTTATAGATGGTGAAGTATTAAAGCCTTAAGGATGTGTGAAGTATTAAAGCCTTTATAGATGGTGAAGTATTAAAGCCTGTATATAGATGGTGATGTATTAAACCTTTATAGATGGTGAATTATTAAAGCCTTTATAGATGGTGAAGTATTAAAGCCTTTATAGATGGTGAAGTATTAAAGCCTTTATAGATGGTGAATTATTAAAGCCTTTATAGATGGTGAAGTATTAAAGCCTGTATAGATGGTGATGTATTAAAGCCTTTATAGATGGTGAAGTATTAAAGCCTTTATAGATGGTGAAGTATTAAAGCCTTTATAGATGGTGAAGTATTAAAGCCTTTATAGATGGTGAAGTATTAAAAAGCCTTTATAGATGGTGAAGTATTAAAGCCTTTATAGATGGTGATGTATTAAAGCCTTTATAGATGGTGAAGTATTAAAGCCTTTATAGATGGTGATGTATTAAAGCCTTTATAGATGGTGATGTATTAAAGCCTTTATAGATGGTGAAGTATTAAAGCCTTTATAGATGGTGATGTATTAAAGCCTTTATAGATGGTGAAGTATTAAAGCCTTTATAGATGGTGAAGTATTAAAGCCTTTATAGATGGTGAAGTATTAAAGCCTTTATAGATGGTGAAGTATTAAAGCCTTTATAGATGGTGATGTATTAAAGCCTTTATAGATGGTGAAGTATTAAAGCCTTTATAGATGGTGAAGTATTAAAGCCTTTATAGATGGTGAAGTATTAAAGCCTTTATAGATGGTGAAGTATTAAAGCCTTTATAGATGGTGAAGTATTAAAGCCTTTATAGATGGTGATGTATTAAAGCCTTTATAGATGGTGAAGTATTAAAGCCTTATAGATGGTGAAGTATTAAAGCCTTTATAGATGGTGAAGTATTAAAGCCTTTATAGATGGTGAAGTATTAAAGCCTTTATAGATGGTGAAGTATTAAAGCCTTTATAGATGGTGAAGTATTAAAGCCTTTATAGATGGTGAAGTATTAAAGCCTTAGGCTCCCAGCCTTTATAGATGGTGAAGTATTAAAGCCTTAGGCTCCCAGCCTTTATAGATGGTGATGTATTAAAGCCTTTATAGATGGTGAAGTATTAAAGCCTTTATAGATGGTGAAGTATTAAAGCCTTTATAGATGGTGATGTATTAAAGCCTTTATAGATGGTGATGTATTAAAGCCTTTATAGATGGTGATGTATTAAAGCCTTTATAGATGGTGAAGTATTAAAGCCTTTATAGATGGTGAAGTATTAAAGCCTTTATAGATGGTGAAGTATTAAAGCCTTTATAGATGGTGAAGTATTAAAGCCTTTATAGATGGTGAAGTATTAAAGCCTTTATAGATGGTGAAGTATTAAAGCCTTTATAGATGGTGAAGAGTTCCACTATTTACGGAGACATTGGCAGAGTCCTGGACTTCCTGACGGGCCGCCCCCAGGTGGTGAGGGTAGGTAACAACATCTCCACCCCGCTGATCCTCAACACTGGGGCCCCACAAGGGTGCGTTCTGAGCCCTCTCCTGTACTCCCTGTTCACCCACGACTGCGTGGCCATGCACGCCTCCAACTCAATCATCAAGTTTGCAGACGACACTACAGTGGTAGGCTTGATTACCAATAACGACGAGACAGCCTACAGGGAGGAAGTGAGGGCCCTCGGAGTGTGGTGTCAGGAAAATAACCTCACACTCAACGTCAACAAAACAAAGGAGATGATCGTGGACTTCAGGAAACAGCAGAGGGAGCACCCCCCTATCCACATCGACGGGACAGCAGTGGAGAAAGTGGAAAGTTCTAAGTTCCTCGGCGTACACATCACGGACAAACTGAAATGTTCCACCCACACAGACAGCGTTGTGAAGAAGGCGCAGCAGCGCCTCTTCAACCTCAGGAGGCTGAAGAAATTCAGCTTATCACCAAAATCACTCACAAACTTCGAGAGCATCCTGTCGGGCTGTATCACCACCTGGTACGGCAACTGCTCTCCCATTACCGTAAGGCTCTCCAGAGGGTAGTGAGGTCTGCACAACGCATCACCGGGGGCAAACTACCTGCCCTCCAGGAAACCTACACCACCCGATGTCACAGGGAGGCCAAGAAGATCATCAAGGACAACAACCACCCGAGCCACTGCCTGTTCACCCCACTATCATCCAGAAGGTGAGGTCAGTACAGGTGCATCAAAGCAGGGACCGAGAGACTGAAAAACAGCTTCTATCTCAAGGCCATCAGACTGTTAAACAGCCATCACTAACACAGAGAGGCTGCTGCCAACATACTGACTCAAATCTCTAGCCACTTTAATAATGGAAAAATGTATGTAATAAATGTATCATTAGCCACTTTAAACAATGCCACTTTATGTTTACATACCCTACATTACTCATCTCATATGTATATACTGTACTCTATACCATCTACTGCATCTTGGCTATGCCGTTCTGTACCATCACTCATTCATATATTTTTTTATGTGCATATTCTTATTCATTCCTTTACACTTGTGTGTGTGTATAAGGTAGTTGGGAAATTGTTAGGTTAGATTACTCGTTGGTTATTACTGCATTGTCGGAACTAGAAGCACAAGCATTTCGCTACACTCGCATTAACATCTGCTAACCATGTGTATGTGACCATTAACATCTGCTAACCATGTGTATGTGACCATTAACATCTGCTAACCATGTGTATGTGACCAATAACATCTGCTAACCATGTGTATGTGACCATTAACATCTGCTAACCATGTGTATGTGACCAATAACATCTGCTAACCATGTGTATGTGACCATTAACATCTGCTAACCATGTGTATGTGACCAATAACATCTGCTAACCATGTGTATGTGACCATTAACATCTGCTAACCATGTGACCAATAACATCTGATAACCATGTGTATGTGACCATTAACATCTGCTAACCATGTGTATGTGACCATTAACATCTGATAACCATGTGTATGTGACCAATAACATCTGCTAACCATGTGACCAATAACATCTGCTAACCATGTGACCAATAACATCTGCTAACCATGTGACCAATAACATCTGCTAACCATGTGACCAATAACATCTGCTAACCATGTGTATGTGACCAATAACATCTGCTAACCATGTGACCAATAACATCTGCTAACCATGTGACCAATAACATCTGCTAACCATGTGACCAATAACATCTACTAACCATGTGTATGTGACCAATAACATCTGCTAACCATGTGTATGTGACCAATAACATCTGCTAACCATGTGTATGTGACCAATAACATCTGCTAACCATGTGACCATTAACATCTGCTAACCATGTGTATGTGACCAATAACATCTGATAACCATGTGTATGTGACCAATAACATCTGATAACCATGTGACCATTAACATCTGATAACCATGTGTATGTGACCATTAACATCTGCTAACCATGTGTATGTGACCATTAACATCTGCTAACCATGTGTATGTGACCATTAACATCTGATAACCATGTGTATGTGACCAATAACATCTGCTAACCATGTGTATGTGACAAATAAAAGTTGATTTGAGCATTGAGTCAGTCTAGGTAAATCATTTGATCTGATGGCAAAAATGAACCAAATACTACAGTTAAAATGAGATATTCCATTGTTGTTTGATAGTCATTTTCAAACTGTAATTTTCAATGAGTTGGTGAACGTTCCTTTAATCAGCCTGTGAATATTCCATTACATATAATTAGTGTCCTGTGTGGCTCAGTTGGCAGAGCATGGCGCTTGAAACGCCAGGGTTGTGGATTTGATTCCCATGGGGGACCAGTATGACTCACTACTGTAGTGGCTCTGGATCAGAGAGTCTGCTAAATGACTCACTACTGTAGTGACTCTGGATCAGAGAGTCTGCTAAATGACTCACTACTGTAGTGGCTCTGGATCAGAGAGTCTGCTAAATGACCCACTACTGTAGTGGCTCTGGATCAGAGAGTCTGCTAAATGACTCACTACTGTAGTGGCTCTGGATCAGAGAGTCTGCTAAATGACTCCCTACTGTAGTGGCTCTGGATCAGAGAGTCTGCTAAATGACTCCCTACTATAGTGGCTCTGGATCAGAGAGTCTGCTAAATGACTCCCTACTGTAGTGGCTCTGGATCAGAGAGTCTGCTAAATGACTCCCTACTGTAGTGGCTCTGGATAAGAGAGTCTGCTAAATGACTCACTACTGTAGTGGCTCTGGATCAGAGAGTTTGCTAAATGACTCCCTACTGTAGTGGCTCTGGATCAGAGAGTCTGCTAAATGACTCCCTACTATAGTGGCTCTGGATCAGAGAGTCTGTTAAATGACTCCCTACTGTAGTGGCTCTGGATCAGAGATTCTGCTAAATGACTCCCTACTGTAGTGGCTCTGGATAAGAGAGTCTGCTAAATGACTCCCTACTGTAGTGGCTCTGGATCAGAGAGTCTGTTAAATGACTCCCTACTGTAGTGGCTCTGGATCAGAGAGTCTGCTAAATGACTCCCTACTGTAGTGGCTCTGGATAAGAGTCTGCTAAATGACTCACTACTGTAGTGGCTCTGGATCAGAGAGTCTGCTAAATGACTCCCTACTGTAGTGGCTCTGGATCAGAGAGTCTGCTAAATGACTCCCTACTGTAGTGGCTCTGGATCAGAGTCTGCTAAATGACTCCCTACTGTAGTGGCTCTGGATCAGAGAGTCTGTTAAATGACTCCCTACTGTAGTGGCTCTGGATCAGAGAGTCTGCTAAATGACTCCCTACTGTAGTGGCTCTGGATAAGAGAGTCTGCTAAATGACTCACTACTGTAGTGGCTCTGGATCAGAGAGTCTGCTAAATGACTCCCTACTGTAGTGGCTCTGGATAAGAGAGTCTGCTAAATGACTCACTACTGTAGTGGCTCTGGATCAGAGAGTCTGCTAAATGACTCACTACTGTAGTGGCTCTGGATCAGAGTCTGCTAAATGACTCTCTACTGTAGTGGCTCTGGATCAGAGAGTCTGCTAAATGACTCCCTACTGTAGTGGCTCTGGATAAGAGAGTCTGCTAAATGACTCACTACTGTAAGTCTCTCTGGATCAGAGAGTCTGTTAAATGACTCCCTACTGTAGTGGCTCTGGATCAGAGAGTCTGCTAAATGACTCCCTACTGTAGTGGCTCTGGATAAGAGAGTCTGCTAAATGACTCACTACTGTAGTGGCTCTGGATCAGAGTCTGCTAAATGACTCCCTACTGTAGTGGCTCTGGATAAGAGAGTCTGCTAAATGACTCACTACTGTAGTGGCTCTGGATCAGAGTCTGCTAAATGACTCACATGTAATGTGATACATAGACTTCATTACAACAAGACATACAGTGCATTAAGAAAGTATTCAGACCCCTTGACTTTTTCCCCAGAATGTTACGTTACAGCCTTCTTCTAAAATGGATTTAAATTCCCCCCCCCCTCTCATCAATCTACACACAATACCCCATAATGACAAAGTAAAAACAGGTTTTTAGAAATGTTTGCACATTTATTAAAAATACAAAACTGAAATATCACATTGCCATAAGTATTCAGACCCTTTACTCAGTACTTTGTTGAAACACCTTTGGCAGCGATTACAGCCTTGAGTCTTCTTGGGTATGACGCTACAAGCTCGGCAAACCTGTATTTGGGGAGTTTCTCCCATTCTTCTCTGCAGATCCTCTCAAGCTCTGTCAGGTTGGATGGGGAGCGTTGCTGCATAGCTATTTTCACGTCTCTCCAGAGATGTTCGATTGGGTTCAAGTCTAGGCACTGGCTGGGCCAGTCAAGGACATTCAGAGACTTGTCCTGAAACCACTCCTGCGTTGTCTTGGCTGTGTGCTTAGGGTTGTTGTCCTGTTGGAAGGTGAACCTTCACCCCAGTCTGAGGTCCTGAGCGCTCTGGAGCAGGTTTTCATCATTGCTCCGTTCATCTTTCCCTCGATCCTGACTAGTCTCCCAGTCCCTGCTGCTGAAAAACATCCCCACAGCATGATGCTGCCACCACCATGCTTCACCATAGGGATGGTGCCAGGTTTCCTCCAGATGTGACGCTTGGCACTCAGGCCAAAGAGTTCAATCTTGGTTTCATCAGACCAGAGAATCTTGTTTCTCATGGTTTGAGTCCTTTAGGTCCCTTTTGGCAAACTTTTACTGAGGAGTGGCTTCTGTCTGGCCACTCTACCATAAAGGCCTGATCCTTGGAGTACTGCAGAGATGGTTGTCCTTCTGGAAGGTACTCCCATGTCCACAGAACGACCATCGGGTTCTTGGTCACCTCCTTGACCAAGGCCCTTCTCCCCCGATGGCCGGGCAGACAGCTTGGCTGGGCAGACAGCTCTAGAAAGAGTCTTGGTGGCTCCAAACTTCTTCCATTTAAGAATGATGGAGGCCACTGTGTTCTTGGGGACCTTCAATACTGCAGAATTTTTTTTGGTACCCTTCCCCAGATCTGTGTTTCGATACTATCCTGTCTTGGAGCTCTACGGACAATTCCTTTGATCTCACAGCTTGGTGTTTTCTCTGACATGCACTGTCAACCGTGGGACCTTATATAGACAGGTGTGTGCCTTTCCAAATCATGCCCAATCAATTGAATTTACCACAGGTGGACTCCAATCAAGTTGTAGAAACATCTCAAGGATGATCAATGGAAACAGGATGCACCTGAGCTCAATTTCAGGTCTCATAGCAAAGAGTCTGAGTACTTATGTAAATTAGGTATTTCAGTTTCATACTTTTAATAAATTAGCAAACATTTCTAAAAACCTGTTTTCGCTTTGTCACTATGGGGTAGTGTGTGTAGATTGATGATCATTTTTTATACACTGCTCAAAAAAATAAAGGGAACACTAAAATAACACATCCTAGATCTGAATGAATGAAATATTCTTATTAAATACTTTTTTCTTTACATAGTTGAATGTGCTGACAACAAAATCACACAAAAATGATCAATGGAAATCAAATGTATCAACCCATGGAGGTCTGGATTTGGAGTCACACTCAAAATTAAAGTGGAAAACCACACTACAGGCTGATCCAACTTTGATGTAATGTCCTTAAAACAAGTCAAAATGAGGCTCAGTAGTGTGTGTGGCCGCCACGTGCCTGTATGACCTCCCTACAACGCCTGGGCATGCTCCTGATGAGGTGGCGGATGGTCTCCTGAGGGATCTCCTGGACAGTCTGTGGTGCAACGTGGCGTTGGTGGATGGAGCGAGACATGATGTCCCAGATGTGCTCAATTGGATTCAGGTCTGGGGAACGGGCGGGCCAGTCCATAGCATCAATGCCTTCCTCTTGCAGGAACTGCTGACACACTCCAGCCACATGAGGTCTAGCATTGTCTTGCATTAGGAGGAACCCAGGGCCAACCGCACCAGCATATGGTCTCACAAGGGGTCTGAGGATCTCATCTCGGTACCTAATGGCAGTCAGGCTACCTCTGGCGAGCACACGCCAGCATTCAAAAGTGACCAAAACATCAGCCAGAAAGCATAGGAACTGAGAAGTGATCTGTGGTCACCACCTGCAGAACCACTCCTTTATTGGGGGTGTCTTGCTAATTGCCTATAATTTCCACCTGTTGTCTATTCCATTTGCACAACAGCATGTGAAATTTATTGTCAATCAGTGTTGCTTCCTAAGTGGACAGTTTGATTTCACAGAAGTGTGATTGACTTGGAGTTACATTGTGTTGTTTAAGTGTTCCCTTTATTTTTTTGAGCAGTGTATATTTAATCAATTTTAGAATAAGTCTGTAACGTAACAAAAAGTGGAAAAGGGGGAAGGGGTCTGAATACTCCCTGAATGATCTGTATAAAGGTGTGAAAGTGAAGACAGATGTTGGATTTGTTAACCTGCTGACTGGACAGAACACACTGCATCTGAAACTACATATTCAATATGACTGCGTTTACACAGCCAGCTCAATTCTAATATTCTTCCCACTAATTGCGTCTTTTGATCAACTAGATTAGCTTTTTTGTCAAAAATTGGGGAACAGATCAGAATTCAGCTGCCTGTGTAAATGCAGCTACGTTTGACCAGGGTGCTGGGGACTAGTGCACTACTTTTGACCAGGGTGCTGGGGACTAGTGCACTACGTTTGACCAGGGTGCTGGGGGCTAGTGCACTACTTTTGACCAGGATGCTGGGGGCTAGTGCACTACTTTTGACCAGGGTGCTGGGGACTAGTGCACTACTTTTGACCAGGGTGCTGGGGGCTAGTGCACTACTTTTGACCAGGGTGCTGGGGGCTAGTGCACTACTTTTGACCAGGGTGCTGGGGGCTAGTGCACTACGTTTGACCAGGATGCTGGGGACTAGTGCACTACGTTTGACCAGGGTGCTGGGGACTAGTGCACTACTTTTGACCAGGGTGCTGGGGGCTAGTGCACTACTTTTGACCAGGGTGCTGGGGGTTAGTGCACTACGTTTGACCAGGGTGCTGGGGGTTAGTGCACTACGTTTGACCAGGGTGCTGGGGACTAGTGCACTACTTTTGACCAGGGTGCTGGGGGCTAGTGCACTATTTTTGACCAGGGTGCTGGGGGCTAGTGCACTACTTTTGACCAGGGTGCTGGGGACTAGTGCACTACTTTTGACCAGGGTGCTGGGGGCTAGTGCACTACTTTTGACCAGGGTGCTGGGGGCTAGTGCACTACTTTTGACCAGGGTGCTGGGGGCTAGTGCACTACTTTTGACCAGGGTGCTGGGGGCTAGTGCACTACTTTTGACCAGGGTGCTGGGGGCTAGTGCACTACTTTTGACCAGGGTGCTGGGGGCTAGTGCACTACGTTTGACCAGGGTGCTGGGGACTAGTGCACTACTTTTGACCAGGGTGCTGGGGGCTAGTGCACTATTTTTGACCAGGGTGCTGGGGGCTAGTGCACTACTTTTGACCAGGGTGCTGGGGACTAGTGCACTACTTTTGACCAGGGTGCTGGGGGCTAGTGCACTACTTTTGACCAGGGTGCTGGGGGCTAGTGCACTACTTTTGACCAGGGTGCTGGGGGCTAGTGCACTACTTTTGACCAGGGTGCTGGGGGCTAGTGCACTACTTTTGACCAGGGTGCTGGGGGCTAGTGCACTACTTTTGACCAGGGTGCTGGGGGCTAGTGCACTACTTTTGACCAGGGTGCTGGGGGCTAGTGCACTACTTTTGACCAGGGTGCTGGGGGCTAGTGCACTACTTTTGACCAGGGTGCTGGGGGCTAGTGTACTATATTGTCACAGGATGCCAGTTCAGACAGACACAGTTTAAATCACAACAGCTTTTTATCTGAAACGACACACTATAACATGGTTCCACTAGGCAGTCAGCATCACATCCTGTCACTGGCCAGACTGACCATTAGTGACATCACATCCTGTCACTGGTCAGACTGACCATTAGTGACATCACATCCTGTCACTAGAAAGCAGTACAGAATCAATCACCAACTCAATATCAGCCATCTCTTCGTAATTGCAACACGTATCAGCAAACACCACACATTTTCAAAGTCTGAAGGATTATTTCATTTTGGTTCTTTTACTTTGTTAAAATATCCTACATACACAGCACCTTTTCTTAAGTCCCTGAGGACCAAAGGCAGGGGACATTGTTAAGAGGCTGCAACAGTCAGTGATGTCTTCTCTACCCCAGCACACACACGGAAGTCATTACAAGGGTACTCTGCTGCATGTTGCCATGCTAAATAAATACATTAGAACAACTCATAAATGTCACTTTTCCTTATTAAGTGTCCTAGCATTGGCCTGATAGGGCTACCACATAGGTCTCTGTCCAGAACTAGAGCACTACGTTGGAATAGGGTTCCACTAGAGGTGTCCTAGAGCGGCTCCAGGCCTGGAGAGAAATGATGACTCCAGAGCTCTAGAGCTGATGACTCCACTAGAGGTGTCCTAGAGCTGATGACTCCACTAGAGGTGTCCTAGAGCTGATGACTCCAGAGCTCTAGAGCTGATGACTCCACTAGAGGTGTCCTAGAGCTGATGACTCCACTAGAGGTGTCCTAGAGCTGATGACTCCATTAGAGGTGTCCTAGAGCTGATGACTCCACTAGAGGTGACCTAGAGCTGATGACTCCACTAGAGGTGACCTAGAGCTGATGACTCCACTAGAGGTGTCCTAGAGCGGCTCCAGGCCTGGAGAAATGATGACTCCACTAGAGGTGTCTTAGAGCGGCTCCAGGCCTGGAGAGCGATGACTCCACTAGAGGTGTCCTAGAGCTGATGACTCCACTAGAGGTGTCCTAGAGCTGATGACTCCACTAGAGGTGACCTAGAGCTGATGACTCCACTAGAGGTGTCCTAGAGCTGATGACTCCACTAGAGGTGTCCTAGAGCTGATGACTCCACTAGAGGTGACCTAGAGCTGATGACTCCACTAGAGGTGTCCTAGAGCTGATGACTCCATTAGAGGTGACCTAGAGCTGATGACTCCACTAGAGGTGTCCTAGAGCGGCTCCAGGCCTGGAGAGCGATGATGACTCCACTAGAGGTGTCCTAGAGCTGATGACTCCACTAGAGGTGTCCTAGAGCTGATGACTCCACTAGAGGTGTCCTAGAGCTGATGACTCCACTAGAGGTGTCCTAGAGCGGCTCCAGGCCTGGAGAGCGATGACTCCACTAGAGGTGTCCTAGAGCTGATGACTCCACTAGAGGTGTCCTAGCGCTGATGACTCCACTAGAGGTGTCCTAGTGCTGATGACTCCACTAGAGGTGTCCTAGTGCTGATGACTCCACTAGAGGTGTCCTAGAGCTGATGACTCCACTAGAGGTGTCCTAGCGCTGATGACTCCACTAGAGGTGTCCTAGCGCTGATGACTCCACTAGAGGTGTCCTAGAGCTGATGACTCCACTAGAGGTGTCCTAGAGCGGCTCCAGGCCTGGAGAGAAATGATGACTCCACTAGAGGTGTCCTAGAGCTGATGACTCCACTAGAGGTGTCCTAGAGCTGATGACTCCACTAGAGGTGTCCTAGAGCTGATGACTCCACTAGAGGTGTCCTAGAGCGGCTCCAGGCCTGGAGAGAAATGATGACTCCACTAGAGGTGTCCTAGAGCTGATGACTCCACTAGAGGTGTCCTAGAGCTGATGACTCCACTAGAGGTGTCCTAGAGCTGATGACTCCACTAGAGGTGTCCTAGAGCTGATGACTCCACTAGAGGTGTCCTAGAGCTGATGACTCCACTAGAGGTGTCCTAGCGCTGATGACTCCACTAGAGGTGTCCTAGAGCGGCTCCAGGCCTGGAGAGAAATGATGACTCCAGAGCTCTAGAGCTGATGACTCCACTAGAGGTGTCCTAGAGCTGATGACTCCACTAGAGGTGTCCTAGAGCTGATGACTCCATTAGAGGTGTCCTAGAGCTGATGACTCCACTAGAGGTGTCCTAGAGCTGATGACTCCACTAGAGGTGACCTAGAGCTGATGACTCCACTAGAGGTGTCCTAGAGCTGATGACTCCACTAGAGGTGTCCTAGAGCGGCTCCAGGCCTGGAGAGAAATGATGACTCCAGCGCTCTAGAGCTGATGACTCCACTAGAGGTGTCCTAGAGCTGATGACTCCATTAGAGGTGTCCTAGAGCTGATGACTCCACTAGAGGTGACCTAGAGCTGATGACTCCACTAGAGGTGTCCTAGAGCTGATGACTCCACTAGAGGTGTCCTAGAGCTGATGACTCCACTAGAGGTGACCTAGAGCTGATGACTCCACTAGAGGTGACCTAGAGCTGATGACTCCACTAGAGGTGTCCTAGAGCTGATGACTCCACTAGAGGTGTCCTAGAGCTGATGACTCCACTAGAGGTGTCCTAGAGCTGATGACTCCACTAGAGGTGTCCTAGAGCGGCTCCAGGCCTGGAGAGCGATGATGACTCCACTAGAGGTGTCCTAGAGCTGATGACTCCACTAGAGGTGACCTAGAGCTGATGACTCCACTAGAGGTGACCTAGAGCTGATGACTCCACTAGAGGTGTCCTAGAGCTGATGACTCCACTAGAGGTGTCCTAGAGCTGATGACTCCACTAGAGGTGTCCTAGAGCTGATGACTCCACTAGAGGTGTCCTAGAGCGGCTCCAGGCCTGGAGAGAAATGATGACTCCACTAGAGGTGTCCTAGAGCTGATGACTCCACTAGAGGTGTCCTAGAGCTGATGACTCCACTAGAGGTGTCCTAGAGCTGATGACTCCACTAGAGGTGTCCTAGAGCTGATGACTCCACTAGAGGTGTCCTAGAGCGGCTCCAGGCCTGGAGAGAAATGATGACTCCAGAGCTCTAGAGCTGATGACTCCACTAGAGGTGTCCTAGAGCTGATGACTCCACTAGAGGTGTCCTAGAGCTGATGACTCCATTAGAGGTGTCCTAGAGCTGATGACTCCACTAGAGGTGTCCTAGAGCTGATGACTCCACTAGAGGTGACCTAAAGCTGATGACTCCACTAGAGGTGTCCTAGAGCTGATGACTCCACTAGAGGTGTCCTAGAGCTGATGACTCCACTAGAGGTGTCCTAGAGCGGCTCCAGGCCTGGAGAGCGATGATGACTCCACTAGAGGTGTCCTAGAGCTGATGACTCCACTAGAGGTGACCTAGAGCTGATGACTCCACTAGAGGTGTCCTAGAGCTGATGACTCCATTAGAGGTGTCCTAGAGCTGATGACTCCACTAGAGGTGTCCTAGAGCTGATGACTCCACTAGAGGTGTCCTAGAGCTGATGACTCCATTAGAGGTGTCCTAGAGCTGATGACTCCATTAGAGGTGTCCTAGAGCTGATGACTCCACTAGAGGTGTCCTAGAGCGGCTCCAGGCCTGGAGAGCGATGATGACTGAAGACAGTAGTGTTGCTCAAAGAGCAACATAGGACCAGGGCAGAGTCACAGCAGAGAGAGAGGGAAGGGATATGTTGATTTAGTAGACGAGGAAATCCATTTGAATTCAATCACTTTTTGACAGCATCCCTTTTGATTTAAACACAACGTTCCATCTCTGTTTGCCCATGGAAGAAGAGGACAGGAAGTGACTTTTGGGACCTGAATGCCAAAACATTCAGGAGATAAAGGTCCTCAAAGTTTCCCCATTTTGCATACCCCACCAGACCCCACCATACCCCATCATACCCCACCATACCCCATCATACCCCACCATACCCCACCATACCCCACCATACCCCATCATACCCCACCATACCCCATCATACCCCACCATACCACGAGACAGCCATTTCAATTAAAAAGACCCCACCATACCCCATCATACCCCACCATACCCCATCATACCCCACCATACCCCATCATACCCCACCATACCCCGAGAGCCATTTCAATTAAAAATATTTATGGTTGAGATCGATATAGTTTAAAAGCTTACAAACAACAGGGTCGTCATACCATTTAATCATTTCTTGAAAAAAATATGTTTGAATAAAAATGTGGACAATATTTAAGCTTTAACATAAATGATCTAACAAAGTGTAAACTCTTTTTCATATTCACATGTTGTAGCTTAGACCCTATTTCACATCATCTGAGGTTGTGTTGTGGCCGCCATCGGCTGAGACACAACGTGCTCTTGAATACAGAATGGGTGTCATACATTCTAATAGGTCAACTTTTGAGCACCTTTATGTCTTCGATGTTTTGGCATTCAGGTCCCGAAAGTCACTTTCTGACCACTTCTAAAATGGGCAAATACGTATGGAAGGTTTTGTTCAAATCGAAAGGGATGCTGTCAAAAGGTCATTGAAATCAAATGGATTTCCCCAGATCCCAGATGGTGACCCAGTGGAGACCAGGGCAGATGGAGAGATGTGGAGCAGCAGAGGGATGGACATGATGGCAGATCCCAGATGGTGACCCAGTAGATCTCTGTCAACTAGTAGATCTAAGAATCTGCCAGGGCCAGGTTCTTAGACTGGATCTTAGCCAAGTGGTCTAAAATCCCTGCTTCTATCTTGTCACACTGAGCCAGGAATCCCTGGAGGAGGAACAGGAGGAGACAGTTAATCCCTGCTTCTATCTTGTCACACTGAGCCAGGAATCCCTGGAGGAGGAACAGGAGGAGATAGTGGATATTCTTAGACCATCGTAGTAACCCTGTAATAACTAGTAACCACTTACTAACAGCATGGTTTATATTACTCAAGTGGAATAAGGACCTACTTGATCACTCATTGAGAGTTGATCAGAAATGAAACAGACTCACCTGAACTGTTTTTACTAGGCCCTTTTTCTTCATCCGACAGTCACCAAAGTTCTCTGGTAAAGTCTGTTAACATGACATAGTTGTTTTAGTGTTTACAAAGTAAGCTGTGATAAGACACGCAGCTAGCGATTCTCTACTCAACAAATCTGTGTTACCAGTCCACCTGACTAGAACTACGTGTGTTTGTTAATAAGGTTGTGTTACCACAGAGTCCACCTGCTTTAGGAGCAGGCCTAAATTACTGTAGGAGGGTTAGGGGGACCAGTACTAAGTGTAGGAGGGTTAGGGGGACCAGTACTAAGTGTAGGAGGGTTAGGGGGACCAGTACTAAGTGTAGGAGGGTTAGGGGGACCAGTACTAAGTGTAGGAGGGTTAGGGGGACCAGTACTACGTGTAGGAGGGTTAGGGGGACCAGTACTACGTGTAGGAGGGTTAAGGGGACCAGTACTAAGTGTAGGAGGGTTAGGGGGACCAGTACTACGTGTAGGAGGGTTAGGGGGACCAGTACTACGTGTAGGAGGGTTAAGGGGACCAGTACTAAGTGTAGGAGGGTTAAGGGGACCAGTACTAAGTGTAGGAGGGTTAAGGGGACCAGTACTAAGTGTAGGAGGGTTAAGGGGACCAGTACTAAGTGTAGGAGGGTTAAGGGGACCAGTACTAAGTGTAGGAGGGTTAGGGGGACCAGTACTACGTGTAGGAGGGTTAAGGGGACCAGTACTACGTGTAGGAGGGTTAAGGGGACCAGTACTAAGTGTAGGAGGGTTAAGGGGACCAGTACTAAGTGTAGGAGGGTTAAGGGGACCAGTACTAAGTGTAGGAGGGTTAGGGGGACCAGTACTAAGTGTAGGAGGGTTAAGGGGACCAGTACTAAGTGTAGTAGGGTTAAGGGGACCAGTACTAAGTGTAGGAGGGTTAAGGGGACCAGTACTAAGTGTAGGAGGGTTAAGGGGACCAGTACTAAGTGTAGGAGGGTTAAGGGGACCAGTACTAAGTGTAGGAGGGTTAGGGGGACCAGTACTAAGTGTAGGAGGGTTAAGGGGACCAGTACTAAGTGTAGGAGGGTTAGGGGGACCAGTACTAAGTGTAGGAGGGTTAAGGGGACCAGTACTAAGTGTAGGAGGGTTAGGGGGACCAGTACTAAGTGTAGGAGGGTTAAGGGGACCAGTACTAAGTGTAGGAGGGTTAGGGGGACCAGTACTAAGTGTAGGAGGGTTAAGGGGACCAGTACTAAGTGTAGGAGGGTTAAGGGGACCAGTACTAAGTGTAGGAGGGTTAGGGGGACCAGTACTAAGTGTAGGAGGGTTAGGGGGACCAGTACTAAGTGTAGGAGGGTTAGGGGGACCAGTACTAAGTGTAGGAGGGTTAGGGGGACCAGTACTAAGTGTAGGAGGGTTAAGGGGACCAGTACTAAGTGTAGGAGGGTTAAGGGGACCAGTACTAAGTGTAGGAGGGTTAAGGGGACCAGTACTAAGTGTAGGAGGGTTAGGGGGACCTGTACTAAGTGTAGGAGGGTTAGGGGGACCAGTACTAAGTGTAGGAGGGTTAAGGGGACCAGTACTAAGTGTAGGAGGGTTAAGGGGACCAGTACTAAGTGTAGGAGGGTTAGGGGGACCAGTACTAAGTGTAGGAGGGTTAGGGGGACCAGTACTAAGTGTAGGAGGGTTAGGGGGACCAGTACTAAGTGTAGGAGGGTTAAGGGGACCAGTACTAAGTGTAGGAGGGTTAGGGGGACCAGTACTAAGTGTTGGAGGGTTAAGGGGACCAGTACTAAGTGTAGGAGGGTTAGGGGGACCAGTACTAAGTGTAGGAGGGTTAGGGGGACCAGTACTAAGTGTAGGAGGGTTAAGGGGACCAGTACTAAGTGTAGGAGGGTTAGGGGGACCTGTACTAAGTGTAGGAGGGTTAAGGGGACCAGTACTAAGTGTAGGAGGGTTAGGGGGACCAGTACTAAGTGTAGGAGGGTTAAGGGGACCAGTACTAAGTGTAGGAGGGTTAAGGGGACCAGTACTAAGTGTAGGAGGGTTAAGGGGACCAGTACTAAGTGTAGGAGGGTTAAGGGGACCAGTACTAAGTGTAGGAGGGTTAGGGGGACCAGTACTAAGTGTAGGAGGGTTAGGGGGACCAGTACTAAGTGTAGGAGGGTTAGGGGGACCAGTACTAAGTGTAGGAGGGTTAGGGGGACCAGTACTAAGTGTAGGAGGGTTAAGGGGACCAGTACTAAGTGTAGGAGGGTTAGGGGGACCAGTACTAAGTGTAGGAGGGTTAGGGGGACCAGTACTAAGTGTAGGAGGGTTAAGGGGACCAGTACTAAGTGTAGGAGGGTTAGGGGGACCAGTACTAAGTGTAGGAGGGTTAAGGGGACCAGTACTAAGTGTAGGAGGGTTAAGGGGACCAGTACTAAGTGTAGGAGGGTTAAGGGGACCAGTACTAAGTGTAGGAGGGTTAGGGGGACCAGTACTAAGTGTAGGAGGGTTAAGGGGACCAGTACTAAGTGTAGTAGGGTTAAGGGGACCAGTACTAAGTGTAGGAGGGTTAAGGGGACCAGTACTAAGTGTAGGAGGGTTAAGGGGACCAGTACTAAGTGTAGGAGGGTTAAGGGGACCAGTACTAAGTGTAGGAGGGTTAGGGGGACCAGTACTAAGTGTAGGAGGGTTAAGGGGACCAGTACTAAGTGTAGGAGGGTTAGGGGGACCAGTACTAAGTGTAGGAGGGTTAAGGGGACCAGTACTAAGTGTAGGAGGGTTAGGGCTGTGTTACCATAGAGTCCACCTGCTCTAGAATCTTCATGAACTGTTCAGATGCCACCTTCACTCTTTGGTCCAATCTCCCCAGCGCCTCAGCCTGCAGGTCTTTAGCTAGGAACCCCTATAGAACAGCAGTAACAGGAAAGTGCAAAGAAAAGCTAACTCCTGTGTCCATGTAATGTGTAGATACTGTGTGGGTGCTGACAAGTGCAGCCTCTTGCTTCACTCTCTCTGGGCATTATCTGTGCTAACAACTACTGCTGGGTCTCAGTTTGGGAAGGATGCCAAGGTAGAACCAGGACCATACCAGTACTGCGATACTCCTTAGTATTGTGGCAAGGACACAAAACACGAAGCGGATTTAACTTGTTTAGGAAACATCATCAGAGTCACATGTATTTATTTTCTAAGATATAGCACATAATATTTTACATGTAAAGAGTTGTGTTCTTCCTGTACTAGTATCATCACAGGCCTAGTTTATATTGACATGTACAGAGCCTCCAGAAAGTATTCTCAGACGTATTCCACATGTTGTGTTACAGCCTGAAAGGATTCAATCTTTTTCCCTACACATAATACCCCATAATGACAAAGTGAAAACATGTTTTTAGACATTTTTACAAATCTATTCAAAATGAAAGACAAAAATATCTCATTTACTTTGTAGAATCACCTTTTGGCAGTGATTGCAGCTGTGAGTCTTTCTGGGTACGTCTCTAAGAGCTTTGCACACCTGGATTTTACAATATTTGCCCATTCATCTTTAAATTCTTCAAGCTCTGTCAAGTTGATTGCTGATCATTCAAGTCTTGCCAAAGTTTTAATAGCTGATTTATGTCAAAACTATAACCAGGCCACTCAGGAACATTCAATGTTGTCTTGGTAAGCAACTCCAGTGTAGATTTGG
This sequence comes from Salvelinus namaycush, assembly GCF_016432855.1. NCBI lineage: Eukaryota > Metazoa > Chordata > Actinopteri > Salmoniformes > Salmonidae > Salvelinus > Salvelinus namaycush. The sequence goes on along the minus strand of NW_024059098.1, from coordinate 22,754 downwards.
CTTTGTGTTGTAGGTTATTGTCCTGCTGAAAGGTGAATGTCTACCATGGCCTAGTACTTTAGTGCCTTGTTGCAAACAGGATGAATGTGTGGAATATCCTTCTTTTCACTCTGTCAATTAGGTTAATATTGTTAATTAGGTTATAATGTTGTTGATCCATCCTCAGTTTTCTCCTATCACAGCCATTAAACTCTGTAACTGCGTTAAGGTCACCATTGGCCTCATGGTGAAATCCCTGATCGGTTTCCTTCCTCTCCAGCCACTGAGTTAGGATGGACGCCTGTATCTTTGTAGTGTTAGATTCTGGGTTAAACTTGGAACACAGTATACTCAGAAGTATAGTATCTGAGGAGTGATGGAGACTGGTTTTTACATCAGAAGTTAATGGTTATCTATAGGAGCCAGATGGCGGTGGAATGTGTTGGGGGATACGGGTGGAGATCTTTGGATTAGGCATCAAGGGGGTTGAGGTCAGGTCAGATCTCCTTAAGGGAGAAACGATGGTTTATTACCCCATCACTTCCTCTTCCTGTTGAACCATAATAGATGTACAGATTGGAGAGAAGGAGGAGTGCCTAAATTGGATGTGATTTTCTGGATTTTCTTTTTTAGATTCAGTCTCTCACAGTTGAAGTGTACCTATGATAAAAATCACAGTCCTCTACATGCTTTGTAAGTAGGAAAACCTGCAAAATCGGCAGTGTATCAAATATTTGTTCTCCCCACTGTATATACTTTTGGTGGTGGAAACAACAGGCCTTTCTAGGGAGTTTTTCCTAGCCACCGTGCTTCTACACCTGCATTGCTTGCTGTTTGGGGTTTTAGTCTGGGTTTCTGTACAGCACTTTGTGACATCAGCTGATGTAAGAAGGGCTTTATGAATAAATTTGATTTGATTTGGAAACATGTTTTTGTCTAATGCAGCTGTACGGATCCTCTGGGGAAAATAAACTTGGTTAAGCTTTCATAATGTCCGGTGAGTTTTTACTCTGAGAATTAGAACCTAACAGTAGTGACTGGGTGTATTGATACACCATCCAAAGTGTAGTTAATAACTTCACCATGTTCAAAGGGATATTAAATATCTGCTTTTTTATTTTTACACATCTACCAATCGATGCCCTTCTTTGCAAGGCGCTGAAAAACCTCCCTGGACATTGTGGTTGAATTTGTGCTTGAAATTCACTACATCGATTGAGGGAACTTTTATTTATTTTCATTATTTAACTCGGCAAGTCAGTTAAGAACAAATTATTATTTACAATGACGGCCTACAGATGTGTGGGGTACAGAGATGGGGTAGTCATTCAAAACTCCTCAACTTATTTAGACTTGCCATAACAAAGGGGTTTGAATACTTATTGACTCAAGACATTTCAGCTTTAAAATGTTTAATCAATAAAAAAAATATTCTACAAACTAAATGTCACTTTGCCATGGGGTATTGCGTGTAGATCAGTGGCACTAAATCTTACGTAAATGAATTTTAACTTCAGTCTGTAACAACAAAAATGTGGAAAAGCTGAAGGCAATGTATATAATAGATATAAAGTATCATACATTCTTCAGGCCTGCCAGCTCTCCATCCACCTTCTCCAGTTTCTTAGCCGTCTGTTCTACTGACTTCTCAATGTCCTTCAACTTCTTCAGCTCGGACTCCTCCTCTGGGCTGTTCTGAGAGGAGACAACACACAGGTCTGTATTCAAACCATTTTAGGAACGAATGATAAAAACAAATGAGTGAACTAGTCTTACCCTCTTCCCAATCATCATGAGTTTACATCCCTGTTTGATTCCAAAGCTGGACAGACTCTCCTCCATCTCCTTCAGTGACTTCCCTGAAAGACCAGGACAGCAGAGGTATCATGCTGGGGCTTGAACCAGCTACCCTGTGGTTAGAGGTGAGTGCAATATAGTACAACCTGTGCCATACAGTCCAGTCCTCTTGGCAGAGGCTGTGGTAATAGTCTGGCTGCCAGTCTGTCTGTTGCCAACTCCATTGAAAACGGTCTAACAATGGACTTGACTTATTACACCTTTAACAGGTGAAGCTGCGGTGGATTCTGCTATTTTCTGTGGGTTTTTTTATGCTGGTCTTAACTTTTTTTTTTGTACATAATTTTTCCATCATCGTTTCTTATGACTGAAAACAGCTTCTGGGCATCAGAACAGCGGTTAGGACCCTATCTGCCAGGAACGCAAAGCGAGAGAGAGGACGCTAACCTAGATTTGGATGAAGATTTCTACTTCAATGAGTCGGCAGCTGTGGATGTACTGCTCATACCAGACCAGGCCCTAATCCTCGGGAAAGAGAACGCGCAAGCGAGGCAAACGAGCGGCCTCCCTGAGGCTTCTGGGAAGGCTAAGGGGGAGGTGGCTGTCTCTTTGTTAACAACAGCTGGGGCGCAATCTCTAATGTTAAGGAAGTTTTGAGGTTCTGCTCGCCTGAGTCAGAATACCTCATGATAAGCTGCAGACCACACTATTTACTAAGAGAGTTTTCATCTACATTTTTCATAGCTGTCTATGTACCACGACAAACCGATGCTGGCACTAAGACTGCACTCAACGAGCTGTATAAGGCCAAGTAAACAAGAAAATTCACATCCATAGGTGGCACTCCTAGTGGCCGGGGACTTTAATGCAGGGAAACTGAGATCAGTCTTACCTAATTTCTACCAGCATGACACCGCCGATAGAGATGGCAGCTTCGCTTCAAGTCCTTAGGAAACTGTGCAGTATTTTTTATATATATATTATTTCTTACATTGTTAGTCCAGAAAACCTTAAGTGTTATTACATACAGCCGGGAAGAACTATTGGATATCAGAGAGACATCAACTTATCATCACTACGACCAGGAATACGACTTTCCAAAAGCCTTTGATCTGATTCCAGCCCAAAACAACACCGTCGGACGAGAGGGAGCCGGAGCGGTCTTCTAGTGAGGCTTCGGATGCGCGCACAGCACCCACCGCTTCCGAGTGTATTACTCGCTAATGTCCAGTCCCTAGTTAACAAAGTTGACGAAATTAGGGCAAGAGTTGCTTTCTAAAGAGATATCCGGGATTGTAACATACTCTGTTTCACGGAGACATGGCTAGCTGGGGACATGCTGTCGGAGTCTGTACAGCCAACGGGATTTTCAGTGCATCGCGCCGACAGGAACAAACATCTCTTTGGTAAGAAGGGCGAGGGTGTAGGTTTCATGATTAACGACTCATGGTGTAATTGTAACAACATACCAGAACTAAAGTCCTTTTGGTCACCTAACCTAGAATTCCTCACAAGCAAATGCCGACCGCATTATCTCCCAAGAGAACTCTCCTTGGCTATCGTTACAGCCGTGTATATCCACCCGCAAGCAGATACCAAGACGGCCATCAAGGAACTTCACTGGACTTCATGCAAAATGGAAACCATATATCCTGAGGCTGCATTTATTGTAACTGGGGATTTAAAAAAAGCTAAATCTGAGAACAAGGCTACCTAAATTCTATCAGCATATCGATTGCAGTACACGGGCGAGCAACACACTCTACTACTGCTACTCTAACAACGCATACAAGGCCCTCCACCGCCCTCCTTTTGGCAAATCTGACCATGACTCCATTTTGTTGCTCCCAGCCTATAGACAGAAACTAAAACAGGAAACGCCTGTGCTCAGGTCTGTTCAACGCTGGTCCGACCAATCGGATTCCACGCTTCAAGATTGCTTTGATCACGTGGACTGGGATATGTTCCAGTCAGTCTCAGAGAACAACATCGACCTATACGCTTATTCGGTGAGTGAGTTTATAAGGAAGTTTATAGGAGATGTTGTTACTGTTACTATTATAACCTTCCCTAACCAGAAACCGTGGATAGATGGCAGCATTTGCGCAAAACTGAAAGCACGTACCACCGCATTTAATCATGGCAAAGCAACCAGAAACATGACCGAATACAAACAGTGTAGTTATTCCCTCCTCAAGGCAATCAAACAAGCAAAGCGTCAGTATAGAGAAAGTGGAGTTGCAATTCAACGTCTCAAACATGAGACGTATGTGGCAGGGTCTACAGACAATCACGGATTACAAAAAGAAAACCAGCCCATTTGCGAACATCAACGTCTTGCTCCCAGACAAACTAAACAACTTCTTTGCGCGCTTTGAGGACAATACAGTGCCACCGACATGGCCCGCTACCAAAGACAGAGGGCTCTCCTTCTCCGTGGCCGACGTGAGTAAAACATTTAAACGTGTTAACCCTCGCAAGGCTGGCGGCCAAGACGGCATTCCTAGCCGCGTCCTCGGAGCATGCGCAGACCAGCTGGCTGGTGTGTTTACGGACATATTCAATCAATCCCTATCACAGTCTGCTTTAGTTAGTTCAGTCCCCACACGCTTCAAGATAGCCACCATTGTTCCTATACCCAATAAGGCCAATGTAACTGAACTAAATTACTATCGCCCCGTAGCACTCACTTCTGTCATCATGAAGTGCTTTGAGAGACTAGTCAAGAATCAGATTACTTCCACCCTACCTGTTATCCTAGACCCACTCCAATTCCGCCCCAATAGGTCCACAGATGACGCAATCACCATCACACTGCACAATCCCATCTGGACAAGAGGAATACCTATGTAAGAATGCTGTTCATTGACTACAGCTCAGCATTCAACACCATAGTACCCTCCAAACTCATCATTAGGCTTGAGACCCTGAGTCTCGACCCTGCCCTGTGCAACTGGGTCCTGGACTTCCTGACGGGCCGCCCCCAGGTGGTGAGGGTAGGTAACAACATCTCCACTCCGCTGATCCTCAACACTGGGGCCCCACAAGAGTGCGTTTTCAGCCCTCTCCTGTACTCCTTGTTCACCCACAACTGCGTGGCCATGCACGCCTCCAACTCAATTATCAAGTTTGCAGACGACAAACATTACCAACAACGACGAGACGGCCTACAGGGAGGAGGTGAGGGCCCTCGGAGTGTGGGGTCAGGAAAATAACCCCTCACTCAATGTCAGCAAAATAAAAGAGATGATCCTGGACTTCAGGAAACAGCAAAGAGAGCATCCCCCTATCCACATCAACGGGACAGCAGTGGAGAAGGTGGAAAGCCTTAAGTTCCTTGGTGTACATATCATCGACAAACTGAATTGGTCCACCCACACAGACAGCGTGATGAAGAAGGTGCAACAACGCCTCTTCAACCTCAGGAGGCTGAAGAAATGTGGCTTGTCACCGAAAACCCTCATTAACTTTTACAGATGTACAATTGAGAGCATCCTGTCGGGCTGTATCACCGCTTGGTACGGCAACTGCACAGCCCACAACCGCAGGGCTCTCCAGAGGGTGGTGCGGTCTGCCCAACGCATCATTGGGGGAAAACTACCTGCCCTCCAATACACCTACAACACCCGATGTCACAGGAAGGCCATAAAGATCATCAAGGACAATAACCACCCGAGCCACTGCCAGTTCATCCCGCTATCATCCAGAAGGTGAGGCAGGTACAGGTGCATCAGAGCTGGGACAGAGATTGAAAAACAGCTTCTACCTCAAGGCCATCAGATTGTTAAACAGCCATCACTAGCACAGAGAGGCTGCTGCCTACCTACAGACTTGATATCAATTTCCAATTTAATAAATGGACACTAGTCACTTTAATAATGGCACTTTATATAATGTTTACAAATCACGAATTACTCATCTCATATGTACAGTTGAAGTCAGAAGTTTACATATACTTAGGTTGGAGTCATTAAATCTCGTTTTTCAACCACTCCACAAATTTCTTGTTAACAAACTATAGTTTTGGCAAGTCAGTTAGGACATCTACTTTGTGCATGACAAGTAATTTTTCCAACAATTGTTTACAAACAGATTATTTCACTTATAATTCACTGTATCACAATTGTAGTGAGTCAGAAGTTTACATACACTAAGTTGACTGTCTTTAAACAGATTGGAAAATTCAACAAAATTATGTCATGGCTTTAGAAGCTTCTGATAGGATAATTGACATAATTTGAGTCAATTGGAGGTGTACCTGTGGATGTATTTCAAGGCCTACCTTCAAACTCAGTGCCTCTTTGCTTGACATCATGGGAAAATCAAAAGAAATCAGCCCAAAATTGTATACCTCCACAAGTCTGGCTCATCCTTGGGAGCAATTTCCAAATACCTGAAAGTACCACGTTCATCTGTATAAACAATAGTTACACAAGTATAAATCCCATGGGACCACGCAGCCGTCATACCGCTCAGGAAGGAGACGCGTTCTGTTTCCTAGAGATGAACGTACTTTGGTGCGAAAAGTGCAAATCAATCCCAGAACAACAGCAAAGGACCTTGTGAAGATGCTGGAGGAAACAGGTACAAAGTATCTATATCCACAGTAAAACGAGTCCTATATCAACATAACCTGAAACGCCGCTCAGAAAGGAAGAAGCCACTGCTCCAAAACCGCCATAAAAAAGCCAGACTACAGTTTGCAACTGGACATGGGAACAAAGATCATACTTTTTGGAGAAATGTCCTCTGGTCTGATGAAACAAAAATAGAACTGTTTGGCCATAATGACCATCGTTATGTTTGGAGGAAAAAGGGGGAGGTTTGCAAGCCGAAGAACACCATCCCAACTGTGAAGCACGGGGGTGGCAGCATCATGTTGTGGGGGTGCTTTGCTGCAGGAGGGACTGGTGCACATCACAAAATAGATGGTATCATGAGGGAGGACAATTATGTGGATATATTGAAGCAACATCTCAAGACATCAGTCAGGAAGTTAAAGCTTGGTCGCAAATGGGTCTTCCAAATGGACAATGACCCCAAGCATACTTCCACAGTTGTGGCAAAATGGCTTAAGGACAACAAAGTCAAGGTATTTGAGTAGCCATCACAAAGCACTGACCTCAATCCCATAGAGAATTTGTGGGCAGAACTGAAAAAGCGTGTGCGAGCAAGGAGGCCTACAAACCTGACCGTTACACCAGCTCTGTCAGGAGGAATGGGCCAAATTTCACCCAACTTATTGTGGGAAGCTTGTGGAAGGCTACCCAAAACGTTTGACCCAAATTAAACAATTTAAAGGCAATGCTACCAAGTACTAATTGAGTGTATGTAAACATCTGATCCACTGGGAATGTGATGAAAGAAATAAAAGCTGAAATAAATAATTCTCTCTACTATGACTCAGTACTAGTACGCTGTGTATATAACCATGTTATTACCTCGTACCCCTGCACATTGACTCAGTACTAGTACGCTGTGTATATAACCATGTTATTACCTCTTGACTCAGTACTAGTACTCTGTGTATATAGCCATGTTATTACCTCTTGACTCAGTACTAGTACTCTGTGTATATAGCCAAATTATTGTTACTCATTGTGCATTTATTCCTCATCTCATTATTTCTCATTTTTCTCTGTGCATTGTTGGGAAGGACCCGTTAGTAAGCATTTATTTCAATGTTAGTCTACACCTGTTGTTTGCCAAGCATGTGACATAACATTTTGATTTGTTACTCTACCTTTAAAGATGAGCTTCTGTGCAGGCATCGGGACCCCGGTAACCTGAACGAGAGCATCAGAAAGGTCCTTCAGTATCGGTTCGTTCCCGTCCAGCCCAGTTACCGTGATGCTGTGCTTCGTAGAACCTGCATGGGGGTGAATTAGACGCAGAGTACTTTTATATAGTTGCTACATCCGAGACATGAGCTAGCTAGCCATCTCAGTATCTGATAGGTGCTTTTAGCAACACACACTAGCGTTGCTTTCAATTGTATTGGTTTGCACAAAAACTGTCCACAAGAAGCCAGATGTTAAATACAATTCCATTTCAATTTACTGTGCCAGTGGGCAGGACGGTTTTGTCATTATGGCCGGGGGCAGTTGAGACAAAATATCTAAAGGATCATATTATAAAACTGCATTTCCAAACGTGGGTCTGTTGTAGACCCACTTCCTCTCTGTTGACGTCCAAATGAAAAGTCGTGCACGTGTGCCATATGTGGACAAACAAGGAATAACCCGCGGGGGACTTGACCCCGGTAACGTTACGCAGAGAGGAAGTCTACAACAGACCCGCGTTTGGAAATGCACTTTAATAACACGACCCTTTAGATATTCTGTCTCAAATTCGCCAGTTATAAATGACGAACCGTTCTGCCTACCCACCGACACAGTCAATTAAAATAGTATTGATTCCGCGTTCAGATGCTAGTCGGAACTACGAAATTCGGAAATGTGTATTCGGAGTTTCCTAGTTCCGTTTAGCATGTGAACTGAGGCATTAACATCTGGTTTCCCAAAGACTGTTTTGGTGCAATCCAATCCAATTTAAAGCAAGACTATTGTACATAAATACACCAGCATTTCAAAAGCACCTAGCTACGTATCTGACATCTACCTGGCTAGCTAGCATCTCCTGCTGTGTGTAGCTAGCTAGCCCGTAGACTCCGACTACCAGTACCATCTCTTTGTCTTCGTTTTACGGGCTAATATACATGAAACAAGCTACAACATCCAAAGCAAAGTGATTGACTTTACCGTAAGCAACAGTGACCGTCACAGTATTCTCCGCCATTTCTGTGTAGCATGAGTGAAAACCCAAGTGGCCAGGGTTCCGGTTGGAAAGCACGCCATCCCATGTACACCGAGGGGACTGGCGGTACTGCAGTGTAACTGACGCCGAGCCCAGAAAGACAATTCCCAAAGTCTCCCCCTGTTCGATTTGAGAAGGGCGCTCCTCACTCTCTACTTTTGCCCGTTCACGTCAAGGGCCCACCCCATACAGAACCAATCAGTCGATATAATCGAGAACTATCATCAGAAATCACGCGATATGAATCAGACAGTGAGAAAAGTAACATGAAAAAGACTAAAAAACTGAACAGCCATAATAGTTCTTGATTATATCGACTGATTGCTATTGTATGGGGTGACCAGTCATAGCCAGGTGTACCGTGGCTCAGGCTAAATCAAATCCAATGTTATTGGTCACATACACATGGTTAGCAGATGTTAATGCGAGTGTAGCGAAATGCTTATGCTTCTAGTTCCCGAGAGTGCAGTAATATCTAACAAGTAATCTAACAATTCCACAATAACTACCTAATACACACAAATATAAAGGGATGGAATAAGAATATGTACATATAAATATATGGATGAGCGATGACCGAGCGGCATAGGCAAGATGCAATAGATGGTATAAGATACAGTATGTAAATATGAGATGAGTAATGTAAGATATGTAAACATTATTAAAGTGGCATTATTTAAAGAGACTAGTGATCAATTTCTTAAAGTGGCCAATGATTTGAGTCTGCATGTAGGCAGAAGCCTCTCTGAGTTAGTGATGGCTGTTTAACAGTCTGATGGCCTTGAGATAGAAGCTGTTTTTCAGTCTCTCGGTCCCTGCTTTGATGCACCTGTACTGACCTCGCCTTCTGGATGATAGTGGGGTGAACAGGCAGTGGCCCGGGTGGTTGTTGTCCTTGATGATCTTTATGGCCTTCCTGTGACATCGGGTGGTGTAGGTGTCCTGGAGGGCAGGTAGTTTCAAATCAAATCAAACTTTATTTGTCACATGCGCCGAATACAACAAGTGTAGACCTTACCGTGAAATGCTGAATACAACAAGTGTAGACCTTACCGTGAAATGCCGAATACAACAAGTGTAGACCTTACCGTGAAATGCCGAATACAACAAGTGTAGACCTTACCGTGAAATGCTGAATACAACAAGTGTAGACCTTACCGTGAAATGCCGAATACAACAAGTGTAGACCTTACCGTGAAATGCTGAATACAACAAGTGTAGACTTTACCGTGAAATGCTGAATACAACAAGTGTAGACTTTACCGTGAAATGCCAAATACAACAAGTGTAGACTTTACCGTGAAATGCCGAATACAACAAGTGTAGACTTTACCGTGAAATGCTTACTTATAAGCCCTTAACCAACAGTGCAGTTCAAGAAGAGTTAAGAAAATATTTACCAAATAAACTAATGGAAAAAATAAAAATAAGTAACACAATAACACAACAATAACGAGGCTGTATACAGGGGGTACCAGGTAGTAAGGAGACTATATACAGGGGTACCAGGTAGTAAGGAGACTATATACAGGGGTACCAGGTAGTAAGGAGACTATATACAGGGGTACCAGGTAGTAAGGAGACTATATACAGGGGTACCAGGTAGTAATGAGGCTATATACAGGGGTACCAGGTAGTAAGGAGACTATATACAGGGGTACCAGGTAGTAATGAGACTATATACAGGGGGTACCAGGTAGTAAGGAGACTATATACAGGGGTACCAGGTAGTAAGGAGACTATATACAGGGGGTACCAGGTAGTAAGGAGACTATATACAGGGGGTACCAGGTAGTAAGGAGACTATATACAGGGGTACCAGGTAGTAAGGAGACTATATACAGGGGTACCAGGTAGTAATGAGACTATATACAGGGGGTACCAGGTAGTAAGGAGACTATATACAGGGGTACCAGGTAGTAAGGAGACTATATACAGGGGGTACCAGGTAGTAAGGAGACTATATACAGGGGGTACCAGGTAGTAAGGAGACTATATACAGGGGTACCAGGTAGTAATGAGACTATATACAGGGGTACCAGGTAGTAATGAGACTATATACAGGGGTACCAGGTAGTAATGAGACTATATACAGGGGTACCAGGTAGTAATGAGGCTATATACAGGGGTACCAGGTAGTAATGAGGCTATATACAGGGGTACCAGGTAGTAATGAGGCTATATACAGGGGTACCAGGTAGTAAGGAGACTATATACAGGGGTACCAGGTAGTAAGGAGACTATATACAGGGGTACCAGGTAGTAAGGAGACTATATACAGGGGGTACCAGGTAGTAATGAGACTATATACAGGGGTACCAGGTAGTAATGAGACTATATACAGGGGTACCAGGTAGTAATGAGACTATATACAGGGGGTACCAGGTAGTAAGGAGACTATATACAGGGGGTACCAGGTAGTAAGGAGACTATATACAGGGGGTACCAGGTAGTAATGAGACTATATACAGGGGTACCAGGTAGTAATGAGACTATATACAGGGGTACCAGGTAGTAAGGAGACTATATACAGGGGGTACCAGGTAGTAAGGAGACTATATACAGGGGGTACCAGGTAGTAAGGAGACTATATACAGGGGGTACCAGGTAGTAATGAGACTATATACAGGGGTACCAGGTAGTAATGAGACTATATACAGGGGTACCAGGTAGTAATGAGACTATATACAGGGGTACCAGGTAGTAATGAGACTATATACAGGGGGTACCAGGTAGTAATGAGACTATATACAGGGGTACCAGGTAGTAATGAGACTATATACAGGGGTACCAGGTAGTAATGAGACTATATACAGGGGTACCAGGTAGTAATGAGACTATATACAGGGGTACCAGGTAGTAATGAGACTATATACAGGGGTACCAGGTAGTAATGAGACTATATACAGGGGGTACCAGGTAGTAATGAGACTATATACAGGGGGTACCAGGTAGTAATGAGACTATATACAGGGGTACCAGGTAGTAATGAGACTATATACAGGGGTACCAGGTAGTAATGAGGCTATATACAGGGGTACCAGGTAGTAATGAGACTATATACAGGGGGTACCAGGTAGTAATGAGACTATATACAGGGAGTACCAGGTAGTAATGAGACTATATACAGGGGTACCAGGTAGTAATGAGACTATATACAGGGGTACCAGGTAGTAATGAGACTATATACAGGGGTACCAGGTAGTAATGAGACTATATACAGGGGTACCAGGTAGTAATGAGACTATATACAAGGAGTACCAGGTAGTAATGAGACTATATACAGGGGTACCAGGTAGTAATGAGACTATATACAGGGGTACCAGGTAGTAATGAGACTATATACAAGGAGTACCAGGTAGTAATGAGACTATATACAGGGGTACCAGGTAGTAATGAGACTATATACAGGGGTACCAGGTAGTAATGAGACTATATACAGGGGTACCAGGTAGTAAGGAGACTATATACAGGGGTACCAGGTAGTAAGGAGACTATATACAGGGGGTACCAGGTAGTAAGGAGACTATATACAGGGGTACCAGGTAGTAAGGAGACTATATACAGGGGTACCAGGTAGTAAGGAGACTATATACAGGGGTACCAGGTAGTAAGGAGACTATATACAGGGGTACCAGGTAGTAAGGAGACTATATACAGGGGTACCAGGTAGTAATGAGACTATATACAGGGGTACCAGGTAGTAAGGAGACTATACACAGGGGTACCAGGTAGTAAGGAGACTATATACAGGGGTACCAGGTAGTAAGGAGACTATATACAGGGGTACCAGGTAGTAAGGAGACTATATACAGGGGGTACCAGGTAGTAAGGAGACTATATACAGGGGTACCAGGTAGTAAGGAGACTATATACAGGGGGTACCAGGTAGTAAGGAGACTATATACAGGGGTACCAGGTAGTAAGGAGACTATATACAGGGGTGCCAGGTAGTAAGGAGACTATATACAGGGGTTACCAGGTAGTAATGAGGCTATATACAGGGGTGCCAGGTAGTAATGAGGCTATATACAGGGGTACCAGGTAGTAATGATGCTATATACAGGGGGTACCAGGTAGTAATGAGGCTATATACAGGGGGTACCAGGTAGTAATGATGCTATATACAGGGGGTACCAGGTAGTAATGATGCTATATACAGGGGGTACCAGGTAGTAAGGAGACTATATACAGGGGTACCAGGTAGTAATGAGACTATATACAGGGGTACCAGGTAGTAAGGAGACTATATACAGGGGTACCAGGTAGTAAGGAGACTATATACAGGGGTACCAGGTAGTAAGGAGACTATATACAGGGGTACCAGGTAATAAGGAGACTATATACAGGGGTACCAGGTAGTAAGGAGACTATATACAGGGGGTACCAGGTAATAAGGAGACTATATACAGGGGTACCAGGTAGTAATGAGACTATATACAGGGGTACCAGGTAGTAAGGAGACTATATACAGGGGTTACCAGGTAGTAAGGAAACTATATACAGGGGGTACCGGTACAGAGTCAATGTGGAGGCTATATACAGGGGGTACCGGTACAGAGTCAATGTGGAGGCTATATACAGGGTATTACGGTACAGAGTCAATGTGGAGGCTATATACAGGGTGTTACGGTACAGAGTCAATGTGGAGGCTATATACAGGGGGTACCGGTACAGAGTCAATGTGGAGGCTATATACAGGAGGTACCGGTACAGAGTCAATGAGGAGGCTATATACAGGGGGTACCGGTACAGAGTCAATGTGGAGACTATATACAGGGGGTACCGGTACAGAGTCAATGTGGAGGCTATATACAGGGTGTACCGGTACAGAGTCAATGTGGAGACTATATACAGGGGGTACCGGTACAGACTCAATGTGGAGGCTATATACAGGGGGTACCGGTACAGAGTCAATGTGGAGGCTATATATACCGGTACAGAGAAAGTGTGCAGGGATACAGGTTTAGAGGTAATTTGTACATGTAGGTAGGGGTGAAGTGACTATGCATAGATAATAAACAGCGAGTAGCAGCAGTGTACAAAACAAATGTTGGGGGGGTGGGGTCAATGTAATAGTCTGGTGGCCATTTGATTAATTGTTCAGCAGTCTTATGGCTTGGGGGTAGAAGCTGTTTAGGAGCCTTTTGGTCCTAGACTTGGCGCTCTGGTACCACTTCCCGTGCGGTAGCAGAGAAAACAGTCTATGACTTGGGTGACTGGAGTCTCTGACAATTTTATGGGCTTTCCTCTGACACCGCTTATTATATAGGTCCTGGATGGCAGGAAGCTTGGCCCCAGTGATGTACTGGGCCGTACGCACTACCCTCTGTAGCGCCTTACGGTCAGATGCCGAGCAGTTGCCATACCAGGCAGTGATGCAACCGGTCAGGATGCTCTCGATGGTGCAGCTGTAGAACTTGTTGAGGATCTGGGGACCCATGCCAAATCTTTTCAGTCTCCTGAGGGGAAAAAGGTTTTGTCGTGCCCTCTTCACAACTGTCTTGGTGTGTTTGGACCATGATAGTTGGTTGGTGATGTGGACACCAAGGAACTTGAAATTCTCGACCCGCTCCACTACAGCCCCGTTGATATTAATGGGGGCCTGTTCGGCCCGCCTTTTCCTGTAGTCCACGATCATCTCCTTTGTTTTGTTCACATTGAAGGTGAGGTTGTTGTCCTGCCAGTTCTCTGACCTCCTCCCTAGAGGCTGTCTCATCGTTGTCGGTGATCAGGCCTACCACTGTTGTCGTCAGCAAACTTAATGATGGTGTTGAAGTCGTGCTTGGCCATGCAGTCGTGGGTGAACAGGGAGTACAGGAGGGGACTAAGTACACACCCCTGAGGGGCCCAAGTGTTGAGGATCAGCGTGGCAGACATGTTGTTGCCTACACTTACCACCTGGGGGGGGGGCGGCCCGTCAGGAAGTCCAGGGTCCAGTTGCAGAGGGAGGTGTTTAGTCCCAGGATCCTTAGCTTAGTGATGAGCTTCGTGGGCACTATGGTGTTGAACGCTGAGCTGTAGTCAATGAACAGCATTCTCACATAGGTGATCCTTTTGTCCAGGTGAGAAAGGGCAGTGTGTGGTAAGATTGAGATTGCGTCATCTGTGGATCTTTTGGGGCGGTATGTGAATTGGAGTGGGTCTAGGGTATCCGGGAGGATGCTGTTGATGTGAGCTATGACCAGCCTTTCAAAGCACTTCATGGCTACCGACGTGAGTGCTACTGTGCAGTAATCATTTAGGCAGGTTACCTACGCTTCCTTGGGCACAGGGACTATAGTGGTCTGCTTGAAACATGTAGGTATTACAGACTCGGTCAGGGAGAGGTTGAAAATGTCAGTGAAGACACTGAGGGATGCTCAGTGGGACTCAGTGTTTGAGAATAAGTGTCTGGTACATGCAGATGCACTCCAATTTCCTGGACAGAAAGGTGACATCACAGATAGAACAATGAGTTATAAAAAACCT
Source organism: Salvelinus namaycush (assembly GCF_016432855.1). Taxonomy (NCBI): domain Eukaryota; kingdom Metazoa; phylum Chordata; class Actinopteri; order Salmoniformes; family Salmonidae; genus Salvelinus; species Salvelinus namaycush. Next base: position 7,691 of record NW_024059098.1, on the reverse strand, counting down.
TTGGTGACATTAGTCTTTCCATACACCCTACACATTACCCCTACTCTCACCCTTCTTCTTCTTCGATGAGGTTTAATGGCGGTTGGCATCCAATATGTTGCATTACTGCCACCTACTAGACCGGAGTACAACTCCCTTATACTTTGCTTGAAAAATAAATACAATAAAAAATAACACCATCGTACTCCACTATTTAAATCTACAGTATTTAGTCATGGCCAACAACCTGAAAGGATGGGACATCACCACTTAACACACCCTGTAACTCTTCTGATGTCAAGTCTCGCATACCCAAAACCTCAACCTACCTCTCTCGCACGGCACATTTCTGATCCCTAGCCCCCCTACAATTAACACTCACCATTACTTTCCGCAATGCTACACCTAGGAACCTCCCTCCTACACACTGCTGCCACATAGGAACACCTAGGAACCTCCCTCCTACACACTGCTGCCACATAGGAACACCTAGGAACCTCCCTCCTACACACTGCTGCCACATAGGAACACCTAGGAACCTCCCTGCTACACACTGCTGCCACATAGGAACACCTAGGAACCTCCCTCCTACACACTGCTGCCACATAGGAACACCTAGGAACCTCCCTCCTACACACTGCTGCCACATAGGAACACCTAGGAACCTCCCTCCTACACACTGCTGCCACATAGGAACACCTAGGAACCTCCCTGCTACACACTGCTGCCACATGCCCATAAGCTTGACACCTGTAACAACGTAATGTATTCGGTACAAAATCTTGTACAGGATAACTTATATATCCTAACATCACTTTGACGGGAAAAAACTCAACTTCAAAACTCAGAAGAACAGACAATGACTCTTCTGTTTCACCACTCTCGCCACCCTGTCTGTGTCGCATCAAACAACGAGCATCACAAACACCAGGAATCTTCCCCTTCAGTTGGTCAACTTGAACTTTTACCCCAGTAATCACTCCTTTCAATGGTGCCCTTTTCTTGAGCGCGAAACAATTCACATTTCTTGCCCCCATTTGTTTAAACTTTGATTTAATTTGATTTAACACTGAGCGCCTTCTCCCTCTGACCAGCAGAAACACAAACAATTATCACAAGACCACTTCTGGATACCCTCACCGATTCCACAGCACCCAATTCTGTTTTCACCCACCCTGAAACCACAAATGGATCAGCCAAAAGGGTCCACTTTTTCTGTCACAGACTCATCTTTATCCTGACCCTCGGTGCAAGCCTCGGACTCCGAGAACTTCACCACACCTACCACCTCTGATACTTTGACCTCATTCACTTTCATTTCTCCTCCTGTCTTCAGCTTCCTCTGCTTACACTTTCTACCATTCTTCTTTAACAAACCATCTCCCTTTTTCCCACCATTTTTAACAGACTCAAGCTCACCGTCTTCCTCGCTCTTAGACCTCCTCTGCCTCTCTTTTTCCCTCCATTCCTCCTCCGTATTCCAAGTATACGTCTTCTTATGATAATGCTGCACTTCTCCTGACATACATCTTGTTCTTGCTTTCTCAAGGGACTCCATTTAACCGGCTGTCACAATCTCCGTACGATCAGCACGTACCCCTCGGGATGTAGCGCTCAACAGTACATCCCAATTATAATGCAGCTGCTTCGTCTTGATGTTATTCTTTATCAAAATCTACCACGGCACTTTTCACTTTCAAACAAGCGTTCTCTACGCCTTCCTTCTCCAACGTCGCTCCCCGATCCCTCTGCCCGTGGGGAAACATGAGAATAATGTTGCTCTGTAACCTCCGCCCCAGGCCCCTACTCTCCCCCTGGCCTAGCCCCTTACTTTCAAACCACTATTGCCGCATTCAAAACTGGGATTTTGGAACTCGGAAATCTCAGACTTCAGTGCTTTCTAAACAACTGGGTACTCTGAAAAAAACGAGCTCCGACTGGGAAAAATCTATTTGAACGGTCATCCAACTTGGAATTCTGACTTGGAACTCAGGCCTCTTTCTAGAGCTCCGACTTTCCGACCTGAAAATCACTGACGTCATGATTTGAACTCGTATTTTTCAGAGTTCCCAGTTGTTTTGAACACGGCATAAGTTTCCAACATGACCTGACGTGTGTGTTACTCATGGTGTTATAGGAGGAGCATATGGGTGGTGATAAGTGCCAGAATTAAGCCTCGTGAAGCTACTGACACCTCTCACCAAGTCACCTAACGTCTTCCATAAAATACCTCTATCAATTAACATGGACTGTCAATGGAGACACGTTTTTTTCCTAAGGTGTCAAACCTTACATGACACGTACATGTCATGTAGACGTAGTGTAAGACACATCACCTGTCGGTTTGCTTGTAAGTTTATTATGAAAGATCTTACCATGAACGCCTTAAAAACGTCGACATGTTACGTGTTAGTTGAAGTGTCTGTTTAGTTTATTATTAAAGATCTCACCATGTACATGACACAAATACTCATTCAAGGGTTTTTCTTTATTTTTACAATTTTCTACATTGTAGAATAATAGTGAAGACATCAAAACTATGAAATAACATATATGGAATCATGAAGTAACCAAAAAAGTGTTAAACAAATCAAAATATATTTTAGATTCTTCAAAGTAGCCACCCTTTGCTTTGATGACAGCTTTGCACACTCTTGGCATTCTCTCAACCAGCTTCACCTGGAATGTTTTTCCAAAAGTCTTGAAGGAGTTCCAACATATGCTGAGCACTTGTTAACTGCTTTTCCTTTCAGTCTGCGGTCCAACTCATCCCAAACCATCTCAATTGGGGCCGGGTGATTGTGGAGGACAGGTCATCTGATGCAGCACTCCATCAGTCACCTTCTTTGTTCTTCAGCTGCGAGATCATCTGAGACCAGCCACCTGGACAGCTGATGGAACTGTAGGTCTGAGACCAGCCACCTGGACAGCTGATGGAACTGTAGGTCTGAGACCAGCCACCTGGACAGCTGATGGAACTGTAGGTTTGCACAACTGAAGAATTTCTGCACAAACTGTCAGAAACTGTCTCAGAGAAGCTCATCTGCGTGCTCGTCATCCTCACCAGGGTCTTGACCTGACTGCAGTTCGGCGTCATAGCTGACCTCAGTGGGCAAATGCTCACCTTCGATGGCAACTGGCACGCTGGAGAAGTGTGCTCTACACGGATGAATGGCATCGTGTGGGTGAGTGGTTTCCTGATGTCAACGTTATGCTATGGGCAGGCATAAGCTACGGACAATGAACACAACTGCATTTTATCTATGGAAATTTGAACACACAGAGATACTGTGACGAGATCCTGAAGCCCATTGCTGTGCCATTCATCCGCCGCCATCACCTCATGTTTCAGCATGATAACAAGGATCTGTCGCAAGGATCTGGACACAATTCCTGGAAGCTGAACATGTCCCAGTTCTTTCATGGCCTGCATACTCACCAGACATGTCACCCATTGAGCATGTTTGGGATGCTCTGGATCGACGTGTACGACAGCGTGTTCCAGGTCCCGCCAATATCCAGCAACTTCACAGCCATTGAAGAGGAGGGACAACATTCCACAGGCCACAATCAACAGCCTGATCAACTCTATGTGAAGGAGATGTGTCACACTGCATGAGGTAAATGGTGGTCAGATACTGACTGGTTTTCATGAGGTAAATGGTGGTCAGATACTGACTGGTTTTCATGAGGTAAATGGTGGTCAGATACTGACTGGTTTTCTGATCCACACCCCTACCTTGTTTTAAAGGTATCTTTGACCAACAGATGCAGATCTGTATTCCCAGTCATGTGAAATCCATAGATAAGGGCCTAATGAATTCATTTCAATTGACTGATTTCCTCATATGAACTGTAACTGAACTATATGAAATTGTTGCTATTATATTTTTGTTCAGTGTAGAAATAATTATGCTCAGTGGGGAATTCCGACCCGATTTAAGCGGGCGTAACATAATTTCAAAAGGGTTTTCTAATGATCAATAAACTTGGATTAGCTAACACAACTTTATTATATTTTATTTTACCTAGGCAAGTCAGTTTAGAACAAATTCGTATTTTCAATGACGGTCTAGGAACAGTGGGTTAACTGCCTTGCTCAGTGGCAGAACGACAGATTTGTACCTTGTCAGCTCAGGGATTTGAATTTGCAACCTTTCGGTTACTAGTCCAACGCTCTAACCACTACGCTATGCCGCCGCCCCACAACGTGCCATTGGAACACAGGAGTGATGGTTGCTGATAATGGGCCTCTGTACACCTGTGTAGATATTCCATTAAAAATCAGTATTTTCCAGCTAAAATAGTCATTTACAACATTAACAATGTCTACATTGTATTTCTGATCAATTTGATGTTACTTTAATGGACCAAAATTGTGCTTTTCTTTCAAAAACAAGGACATTTGTAAGTGACCCCAAACTTTTGAACGGTAGTATACATTTAGAGCTGTCACTTTAGTGTTAGTTTCCTTACATGTTGTACATTTAGAACTGTTACTTCAGTGTTAGTTTCCTTACATGTTGTACATTTAGAACTGTCTAGTGTTAGTTTCCTTACATGTTGTACATTTAGAGCTGTCTAGTGTTAGTTTCCTTACATGTTGTACATTTAGAGCTGTCTAGTGTTAGTTTCCTTACATGTTGTACATTTAGAGCTGTCTAGTGTTAGTTTCCTTACATGTTGCACCATTCCATTGTTAGTTGACCTTTCTTCCCTCTCATGTTGGTGTGGCTGTTCCTGAGGGACGCTAGCAATAGTAGATCATATTAAGCTAATGTTTTACAAGTTGTACAATCATTTGGGACCTTTAGCCTATTTCAATCAAGGGCAATATTTTAAAAACATTTTAAAACGCATTGCCTGCAATTTTTAATTTTTAATTTAAAGAAATTATTAGGGGGGGGGGGGGGGGGGGGGGGCGAATTGACCCGTTCTGAATGTTGGGGTAATTTCACCTATGAAACATTATGGAACGCAGACAACACATAGCAGTATATACCTGGAGCCTGGTGGTTCAACTGGACCGTTGTCACCACAGTTCCACGATTAGTGATGATTATTAGGATAGTTTTATAGGACTACTGGTCAACCCCTATTGTACACTTTTCTCCCCTTCCAATACTTCATGGATTTAACAACTTTCAACAATGACAACTTTCAGGATGAATCAAACCACTGTAGGTTTTATTCACCAATATATTTAGTGCGTAAAAGGCTCTCCAAACCGGTTTTTACTTTCCTAACCGGTTTTTACTTTCCTAACCGGTTTTTACTTTCCAAACCGGTTTTTACTTTCCTAACCGGTTTTTACTTTCCAAACCGGTTTTTACTTTCCAAACCGGTTTCTACTTTCCAAACCGGTTTTTACTTTCCAAACCGGTTTTTACTTTCCTAACCGGTTTTTACTTTCCAAACCGGTTTTTACTTTCCAAACCGGTTTTTACTTTCCAAACCGGTTTTTACTTTCCAAACCGGTTTCTACTTTCCAAACCGGTTTCTACTTTCCAAACCGGTTTCTACTTTCCAAACCGGTTTTTACTTTCCAAACCGGTTTTTACTTTCCAAACCGGTTTCTACTTTCCAAACCGGTTTCTACTTTCCAAACCGGTTTTTACTTTCCAAACCGGTTTCTACTTTCCAAACCGGTTTCTAATTCCAAACCGGTTTCTACTTTCCAAACCGGTTTCTACTTTCCAAACCGGTTTCTACTTTCCAAACCGGTTTCTACTTTCCAAACCGGTTTTTAATTTCCAAACCGGTTTCTACTTTCCAAACCGCTTTCTACTTTCCAAACCGGTTTTTACTTTCCTAACCGGTTTTTACTTTCCTAACCGGTTTCTACTTTCCAAACCGGTTTCTACTTTCCAAACCGGTTTTTACTTTCCAAACCGGTTTCTACTTTCCTAACCCGAAATAATAGACAAGATCAGAGCATTTTAAAATCTACCAATTGGTGCTGAAAAGGAAGGAAATGTATGAGTCTTTGTGTCATTGATCCGTAATACTCTGAACCTCCACTGAGTCTGGCGAGAACATACTAATTAAAGGTACACCAAATTTAAAGGGACGGCTTCAGGTAAACGTAAACCCTATCGGTAACAATATAAACTCCTCTCCAAAACAGCATCAATACCTTAGTAATACAGTGGTAGTAAGTTATGTAACCTGTTCTCAGGTCAGATCATTGTAACGTAGAAATGTTACTCTACATATAAAAGTGTAGCAGGGATCTGTAGTTTTATGTAGCAGGGATCTGTAGTTTTATGTAGCAGGGATCTGTAGTTTTATGTAGCAGGGATCTGTAGTTTTATGTAGCAGGGATCTGTAGTTTTATGTAGCAGGGATCTGTAGTTTTATGTAGCAGGGATCTATAGTTTTATGTAGCAGGGATCTGTAGTTTTATGTAGCAGGGATCTGTCGTTTTATGTAGCAGGGATCTGTGGCAGACCAAACTCATCCACCAGAACACCATCCTGGAAAAACAAGAAAATAAGTGTTTAAAAAACCCTAGAGTCAATGTCCACTGCTGAAATAATTAGCATAATACAAAATAATAATAACATATCAGTCAGTTTAAGCTAAAGATAAGTCTTTTATACAGGTAACGAGTTTAAACAGGTGCAGTTAATACAGGTAATGAGTGGAGAACAGGAGGGCTTCTGAAAGAAAAACTAACAGGTCTGTGAGAGCCGGAATTCTTACTGGTTGGTAGGTGATCAAATACTTATGTCATGCAATAAAATGCAAATGAATAACTTAAAAGTCATACAATGTGATTTTCTGGATTTTTAGATTCCGTCTCTCACTGTTGAAGTGTACCTATGATAAAAAATTACAGACCTCTACATGCTTTGTAAGTAGGAAAACCTGCAAAATCGGCAGTCTATCAAATACTTGTTCTCCCCACTGTATGTTTTTTTTGCCTGGGCTCCGTCTCAACCAATGTCGGCATTCTGCATCTGAGGTGAAAGGTGACAGAGAGGTGTTTATCACACCAGGAGACATCCCATCTGAGGTGAAAGGTGACAGAGCGGTGTTTATCAGACCAGGAGACATCCCATCTGAGGTGAAAGGTGACAGAGAGGTGTTTATCAGACCAGGTGACATCCCATCTGGGGTGAAAGGTGGCAGAGAGGTGTTTATCAGACCAGGGGACATCCCATCTGAGGTGAAAGGTGACAGAGAGGTGTTTATCAGACAGACATCCCATCTGAGGTGAAAGGTGACAGAGCGGTGTTTATCAGACCAGGAGACATCCCATCTGAGGTGAAAGGTGACAGAGAGGTGTTTATCAGACCAGGAGACATCCCATCTGAGGTGAAAGGTGGCAGAGCGGTGTTATCCAGACCAGGAGACATCCCATCTGAGGTGAAAGGTGACAGAGAAGGGTGTTTATCAGACAGAGACAGTCCCATCCTGAGGTGAAAGGTGAACAGAGAGGTGTTTATCAGACCAGGAGACATCCCATTCTGGAGGTGAAAGGTGACAGAGAGGTGTTTTCAATCAGGAAAACATCCACTGATGGAAAGGTGGCAGAGCGGTTGTTTATCAGACCAGTGACACCCATCTGAGGTGAAAGGTGTGCAGAGCGGTGGTTTACAACCAGGAGACATCCCATCCTTAATTTGAAGGTGACAGAGAGGTGTTTATCAGACAGGTGACATCCCATCTGAGGTGAAACGGTGGACAGAAGAGGTGTTTATCAGACC